>NC_068383.1:18619315-18919315 GCF_023724105.1 Carassius gibelio | reverse complement strand
AAAAAAAAAAAAAAGTCAATCATCGGATGCGTTTATTAATAATGCAAATATAAAAAACACTCTGGGACAACGCATTAGGACATAAAATAATACAGGCTACTTTGATAATTTGTTTGCGAGACGAATAATAAAAAAAACGTGTTTAATGTCCTCTAGCAATAGTGCTTTTACATTGCAAAAGAAATTTTAACTTTGCAATATACGCAGGTAACGAATAAAGCAATTTACTTAATTACGAGTGTTTACTACAGACATATTTAATTTAATAATATACCCTGCAATATCAAATATAAAGTGCAAATCGTCTCACGACATTTTAGGCGTGTTTTTTATTAATTTTTTTTCCGTAAACTCTTTATGGCTTCCACGTGAAACAAACTGTATGAAGCTTACATGCCGTTATTACAGTGAAACAATATTTCAGTTTAGCTGAATATCCTTAAAGTTATTTATGTATTGTTTATGCTTTAAAAAAATATTTATGCATGTGTTTATTTTAATTTCGAGATAAATTATAATTAACTCCGGAAAAGAATATTAAATAAAATAGGCCATAAATAAATGAGCTACGTGAGTTTTATGAACTAAAGTAATAACTAATGACAGAAGATTAATTAATGATTGTATTTACACTCTTAAGGCAGTTCATTAAAGATGGAAAACTTCACCCGCCCAGAAATGTCATAGACGCGGAGCACCTAGACTATGTTCTGGAGGCCCACACAAGCTTTAAACTGATGTAATGACGGTGAAAGAGAGCAATTTCCATTTTTACCCACATCATGGTGGCTGTGAGGAGGTCCCCGATGGAAAGCCATTCATCATGTGCCCCTCCTCCTGGGCCTGTCATCAGAAGAGCTAGCAGGCACATGTGTGCATAAATTACCCCGCTTGCCTTCTTCCACTGTTCACTGTGGCTAAGGAGTATAAAGAGGAACAGAACTCCAATGTCTGCTAGTAAAGCATGACTTACACTACTGATCAGCACTGCAATGAGCATGTTTATAAGGGTGATAAATAAAGTGAATACCTTCCACAGCGGTTTCACTTAAGGTGCCAGGCACCCACAATCTAGAAAAGAGGATGGCTGGAATGCCAGATTAACCTGTGACAACAACAGCTTGTTATAGTTTCTGAGTTTCTGAGAAGAAACATTTCATAGATCAACAACACAGCACAGCCTGCCACATGACTTTTATCGAATTTAAAGTCTTAGCCGTCATGTTCTTTTAGGGCTCTACAAAAATAAACTTCACACTAAAGTTTCAAATGCAATTTTTTATTTTATTTTTGTCAATCATATAAGAGCTGGTTATAAACAAAATAAAAGTTTAACAAGTATGCTGCTCAAACAACCCATAAATTAAGAAACAAAGAAAAAATATTGCCAGATGTGCGATTTGCTTTATTTATTATAATTTTTTGACAATGTTTTTCCTTCATCCAAATCAACCCTGAACAGGAATTCTATTCTGAATAACAGCTTTGTTGTAAAACAGTTTTCAAAATAACTAATGTCTAATGAGTCAGAGGAACTTATTTATTTTGAAAGGCAAAAAAAGGAGATACATTTTTAAACTACTGACAAAAACAAACTCAAAAGTTTTTTTCATTGTACTGTATGTGTAAAAAATTATATTAATAGTAGTTTAAAACTATTTTTTTTAATGATATTACTAGTAAATTTCACAAATAATTCAGAAGAAACGCAATTAACACTGAATTAAATGTGACATTTGAAGTAGAAAGACTGAAAGATTATTTTCTTGTTAAACAAATACAACCCAAAATTCTTTAATTACGAGGTTTTTTTTTTTTTTTACACAGTTTGCTGGGACTTAAAATGGTTAATAATTAACATGTACAGAGTATAGCCACACCTTAGGATTCATGCCAGAGGTGCTAAAAAACTAATTGCATTGGTAGAGATGCATGGCTGATTTATGGACCATGCTGAGGAGGCTCTGCCAAAGTATGCTGACACACAAGGCCTTCCTGCTCTGAATCCAGCCTTTTACTGGAGCTGTTATAAACCCGCTTACCACTGAAAGATGGACTTTAGAAGACACCTGGATTGCCACCACTGAAATGCACCTCACTCTTTTATTAAATAGCACAAAATTACTACTGACACCAATCTAATTACTAGGCATGTGATAAAATAAACAGACACGCTGTAGTCTTACATGGCAAATATGCTTTGAACAACAGCTGTGTCAATATGTGAATGCCACGCAACTGCTAAACTTCTAGACATAAGTCAGAGACAATTATGTCCCTCTCGCATGAAAGTGGCTTGATTTATGGGATTATGGGATTGAGACCAAATCCTTTTCAGCTGCAATAAGAGCGATTATCATTACAATCTTTCATATGAGGAAGATGTTTTTGTTTGTCAGTCTAGAAATAAGCCCACTAGCTTTTGCATAATGTTTAGAGCATTTAAAAACAGCTTCAATTTAACCTAGCAAAGTACACTTCTTCTTTTTTTTTCTTTTTTTGTATAACTCATATAAATCTCTTCACCAAAAGGTGATCTGCTACGACACATAACAGCTATCTTCAAGAGTGATTTATGTTGACACAGGAGGTGGAAATGACCACAGGTTTTGTGATTGCAGTAATGAAGCCATAAACCAAATAGCATGAAATGAAGCAGGAGCGCCACGATTTAATCAGCTCATAAACAGATCCACTGAATCAAGCAAATGACGTTATTACCCAGCTGACGTAAATCTCGCTAATCTCCAGAGATAAAATCAACATCATCAATGGCCACATATCATATTCATCAATGCTAAATCGTCCCCTTTTGACAGATTAATCCCGGCCGTGGCTCCCAGAGAGAGTGGTAATGGAGACCCAGGCAAACAATTCACTCATTGAACACGTCAGGCTCCTAGTATCGCCCGGTGCTTACACACACGCTCTCTCCCTCATTGATTTACAAATTCAAAGTGCTCATCAAGGTGAGATAGGCCCAAAGAAAAATGGCTTCCGTGACAGCTTGTCATTCAAAGGGCCTGCGATGCGAGGCACCTTCTTGTGCTTTAAGTGCCTAATTGAGGTCATTTACGGCAGCTCTCGGGGCTCTGCTATCATATCTCAATGCCTGTTTCATTTGCACATTTTGGGGTTTTGACAAAGAATATTTTATGGAAATGAGACCATTCTCTGAGAATACTTAATGGGTTTTTTCGCAAAGAGCCCAGTGATGGTTCAAATGCCTGTCGATGATGAATAGCTGAAGAGATTTCTAAGATGAGCTTGTAGTAGAGAGCATGTGCTTGCATTAGCAATGATCTGAGTCTCCATGTCTTTATTTTGCTTGACCAAACTTCTGCAAGGTCATGCTAATTGCTGAAGGTAAAGAACATTGCAAAAATGTAATGTCTTTCAGTAATGCTACGTTATATTGTACTGTTGGACAATTTATTGATAGTTTAATGTAATAAATTAAAATGTACTATTTATTTTTGTCTCATTAGATATTCCTTATTTTTCTTTTACATTTATGCAAACAACATACATTTCAACCTGTGGTAGTTGTTTTTTTTTTTTTTTTTTTTGGTATTGCCATCTAAATGGTAAATGGTAAATGGACTGCATTTATATAGCACTTTCAACAGACCACATGGCCATCCAAAGCGCTTTACAATTTGCCTCACATTCACCCATTCACACACCGACGGCGGTGTCTGCCATACAAGGCGCCATCCAGCTCATCAGGAGCAGCTGGGGTTAGGTGTCTTGCTCAAGGACACCTCGGCACTTGGTCAGGTGGAGCCAGGGATCGAACCACTAACCTTCCGGTTTGTAGACAACCTACCTGAACCACTGAGCCACTGCCGCCCCTTATCTAATATTTAGCTTTTGAGGTTCTCTATGAAATCCACAATTTTGGATTGGCAGATCTGTATATACTGCTTCACTTTCATGGCTGTTTTTCAGTTCTAAGAACGCAAGGATTGTACTTGTGCATTATCGCAAATACAAGTCTTTCAAATACCAAATTCGGAGGGGCCGCGTGACGTAGAAAACATTTATGGAAATTTTGAGATATCATGCAATTTTGCCATTGTGCACCTTACCATTGTACAGCAACAGAATTTCTTGAACGCATCCACAATATTGTAAAACATAATGCAAAATGCCAATAAAACACCATTCAAAAGCTAATCGCGTCACTTGCTCTCTCGTTACATGCAAATGCAACTGCCGCCATCTTGATTCTCAGTTATCAATTTTAGTAAAAACTAGTTCAGTATAAATTGGACTACTTTAGTATTATTAGGCTAATTTAGTATTATATTAATATTATCTCCAATATTGTTGCACTGTTCGTCTTCTTGTGTTTTCCCTATTGTTTCCTACATTAGAATGAACAATATTTTCTTAGAGGAATACAGGTAAAACGATCAGATAATGACTCAAATCAATATTTGATGTTTTAGTATTTATTTATTTGGTGAGTAGCCATGTAATAAGCGAGATAATGTACAGTCAGTTTATTGCAGAATAAACACTGATATATACTAAGTACTGTATACTATATTGTAGTGTTCAGGTTTTTGGAGGGTGCAGTGTATTGATTGATCTGTGCTTCAGAATGATGCTGTGAACTGTAGGCATTCCCAAACAAGAACTGAAATTTGTTTGTGCACATTGTCATTCTTGGGAGCAATTTTTTTGAGCACACTTCTGATTATAATAAAATTACATGCCATGCTCTTTGTGAGGTTGTTAATACATGTGCACCAAGTGATGAAAGTTCATTTTCTTGAGCAGACGCTGAATAATATTAGCAACCAAATTTCCATTCAGGACTGATGCCATGACAGACCTAATGATGGACTGTCAACAGGCCTCACTGGTGATGCTAATATTAGAGATGTTGTGAGGAATGATCTTTCTGATCCACTCAGATATGAGGAATTGAAATTTTAATGTGTAATGCTAAAGTGATTTCTGACAGATTTATTTGGCAAGTTGATACCAGACATGAAACTATAACAAACAGCAGTATTTCTCTGGCAGTTCAGAATCCTGACTCTTGATCTGGAGACACGACTTTTGTGTCTAATCAAAGGAAACAGTCCAGACAATATTGTTAAGCTTGTTTTCGTGGAGCTGGTTATGATGCCTTTACACATCTCACATTGTGCAGAAATATTTGAAGATGCTGGCTGTGTTGAACGCCGTGCAGCCAAACTAATGGATCTGACCAAGAGACAAATGGGTCCAGACACGCAGCAACACAGCCTGAGGAAATATGGACCTTCACATCATTTTTATTGCTTTAATGCATTTTTGTGTTAACTGCAAAGCAGGAGCTCAAAATTACTCTCAGTCCTGCTTTGCTTGTGCCCTACAGACAAAGACGCAACTTGATGAAAATAACACGCGGGCCACATGGGTGTTCTACATGAAAATAAAGCAATTACCTTTGTGAAAAAGCATTGTATGAGTTGAGGAAGACTTAGATATGTTATTACTTATCCTTTGTAATATAATTGGCAGAGCTCTGTGTGTGCAACCGGAAAGAAAATCTTAATGCATTCTTCCAACAATGCAATGAAAAGCAGTTACAATGCTTCCCGGGGCAAAGTATTATGCTTATTCAAAAGGTCGAATTAGCTTGAGTATATTGCTGTATGAGTTGTGTTTGTAGGGAATAAGAAAGTGCACTTGATACATAACTGCACTTCGAGATATATGAGTGGTAATTCATCAAAAAGCCAAAGGTTTATCAATCAAAAGTTCCATGACAACAAAATCACAGTGTACAGTGGCTGTGCCAAACTTTAAAACGAGGTGTTTTTTAACATCCCTAAAAATACAGCTTGTGTCAATTCACTGACGTCAATGTGTTCAACAGCCGCCCAGAGTGAATTAGCATCGCATATCATATAATTACTGAATAAATGAGTGCACATTAAGGAATCATCTGGCAGTGGGATTCTTTCCCCCTACCATGCTTTTCGCCTCTGACTATCGTCCTGACAGTTTATTTCTCTCGGCTTACTGGGGGCAAACACCTGTGTCTCCTCTTAAAGCAGTCTGCTTCTGACTGGCTGTGTGGAGTTTCTCCCGTCGGCTCGGACACATCTGGTGGGAGATCACAACTCCAGCAGTGTCTCCATGTGCACATCCATCAGCCCTCAGCCATACACTCACACCCATATGTATGTTATTGTCATATGCTCAACTTAGTGTGGCAAAATATAAGATGAGCCAAAAGAAAAATTAAGACACAACTGGCTATATATTTTACACCACTGCAATGGATATTAAAGGTGAAGTGTGTTATTTCCACTGCCCCTGTCTTCCACTGGTTAACCAAACAGAAAGCCCCAAACTCACACAATGTGTCGTGGGGACAATTATGATATGGTTAATCATAATAATAATAGTAAAAAAAAAAAAGAATTGATATGAAATAATATATAGATATAAATGCTGTTCTTTTTTAACATTTCATTTATCGATGAATTCTGAAACAATTTGTATCATGTTTCAACAAAATATGAAGCAGCAAAAGATTTTCTACTGTGATAATATTAAGAAATGTTTCATTTTAGAATGATTTTTGAAGGATCATATGACACTGAAGACAATTAATGATTTCTGTTGAATCATGTGACACGGAAGTAATGGCTGCTGAAAACTCAACATTCCCATGACAGAGGAAAATTCACAGTAATAACATATTATTAAAATATATTAAAATAGTATATTAAAATTTTAACCTGTAATCAAATTTCAGAAAACTGCATGGTCTGTTTTTATTAATTATTTATTTGCATTATTTTTATTTTGGTCGAAAAACAAAATGCAGCTTTGGTGCTCGGTTCTTCTTCCTAAACATTAAAACATCATGCAAACCCTAAACGTTTGAGCGGCAGTGTAGACAAAGGATTTAAATATATTTAAGCAACAATTTGGAACTTTTTATGCTATCAATCAGAGCGCTTAAAAATGACCTGAAGTGAGTACATGGTATCTGCCCTCCATGCATCATCCACATGTCTCCCTCACATGGGGAGGTGGTGGAGCCTCCACCTGTTATGGTATCCTTGACCCTGGTCACCCCTCATACTTCAGCATGGAACTCTGAGGATGTCTGTGTACCATGACCGCCCACAGATAGCTGCCGTCTCTCTGAAGAGTCCAGCCACAATTCATAGGCACTTAATGCAGTCATCTGCAGCTGCATGCCATATGGAGCTGGGTCTGGAAGCTTCTATTGCAGCTCAAGTGGGCATATGTGGGCATATAAAACCTAGACGTAGTGAAAAGAATGTATTATGGGGTTATCTGTGTAGTCTGTAACTGTGAAACTCTTCTCTTAAATGAAGAATTAGGTTTGGGAAAGAGTAAATAAGGAGGTGCAAGTCATTGATGGGGGGGCATAATAGCTCCTCCTATAGGCAAAGTCCGATTTTTGTAGGTTTTCCCAGAGCACATAAGCGTTTAGGCAATATAATAACAGAAGTGAAAGAAGAAACATATATTTGTTCATTCAAGTCTCATGAATCATTTTAATCTAGTTTTACACAGCCATGCGCTTTTTTTTTTCTTTCAATTTGAAACCACGTCAATCTTACATCATATGTCTAGAGTTATTATTTTGCATTTGCAGTGGCACATATTTGAAAAATGTCCAAAGACAAATTCCTATTTTGACAAGCATCACATTTCCCCCTATGGGTGGGTGGAAAAGATTGATGGGATGTCACTCAAATGCAGCGGATGATGACAGGTTGTCATGTTGAGGCGTTGACATGGTACGGGAATAAATAAGAGCAAATTATAAATATAATATTTGAACACTCACGATAAGAGAGAATAATATTCATGCAGTGTAATGTTTGGTTCTGCTGCTTATAATTTAATATTTAATTCAATGCAAATTTAATGAGGCCTCTCCTATGTTAATGTCACATATACTCTGTCTCCGCTTTAGTCTTCATCTGCTTTGAGCCGAACAGATTTTTCCTTTAAGGTGCACACAGGACCCTTTCAAGTCATTCCCACCAAGCCGAAAAAGTACAATGACATTCGTGCTTTGTAATGCGGGCCGAAGCACAGTGAAGCATGCCAATAACCTTTAGCAGAAAAGGCCTCCATGTAAAGCATGCATTGCAATCCAAGGAAGATCATTCATAATTAGTCTTGACAAATTACTTGTGACAGAACAGTAAAATGCAGAGAGGTTTTAGCTGGCCTCTGGCTTTTAGCATGTAATGCACTCAATGTTAACAGTGCGCACGTTTACCCTGGCTAAATATAAGTGATGGATGGGACAAGCTCTCTAATTTGCTGCATTCCACTTAATAATTTACTAGTATATGCTTTTCCAGAAGCATGACTGTTTTCTGTTGAGTGTATTGGGTGTTCAAGTGTCCTGGAGGCAGGGTCAGGGTAAAGAGGTGGACTTCTGATGTGATTAATAATCTGTCTCACACCTCGTAAACACAGTGTGAATCGCTAATTACAAAGATGAAAACTCAAATATGCGCGCATGCGATGATCCAAAGGTAATAAGATATGTCTGATGTTGCACACGATACGAGCACACACACAAAAATATCTCTTTTAATATTTGATGCATGATTTACCTTCAGCGTTCACAAAGGAGCACTATGATAAAATATTAATGGGGTTGTTTTCTGTGAATGTTTGTTTTTGACAGTCTAATGCCAGTTCAAAGAAAAATATGGTCACTTCACAGTAGGACTCCAGTGTGTTCCCGCTCGGTAAATAAAGCCAGTTTATATTTTTCACTTTTACTGTACTCCATAGCCATGTCAGTCAAAACTGCTGTTGTATCTGATGGCATATATTCTCGGCTAATATTTAACCTCACTTGGTAGGAGTTATGTTATGAGGAATGGCTTGTGGTAACAGGCAAAGTGAATCACCAGATGATCATAAACACATTAGTCAGTGGAAAGGCACACCTGCTAGACTATTCTAAGGACTGAACCGCTGGGGCTGCCTTCCATGTTTTTTTCTCATCACATTGTCATAAGCAGGTTTCCTTTCAGAGACCGCTTACTTCCTAGCTAACAGGAAAGTTCTTAGAACTTACATTCTGAAGAGTGTATAATAATGTTAACAGAATGTTTGTTCAAAGTTATCTGGTTTTTAATAACTTTCTTAAAGGAACAGTTCACCCAAAAAGAACATTTCCGGAAAATGTACTCACCTTCAGTTCGTCTGAGACTGTAGATAAGTTTATTTCATGGAACAGATTTGGAGAAATTTTGAATTAGATGACTTGCTCACCAATGCATCCTCTGGAGTTAATGGGTGCCGTCAGAATGAGAGTCCAAACAGCTGATAAAAAACACAATAATCCATAAGTATTTCACGAGTCCGGCAGTTAATGTCTTAAAGAGGCAAAAAATCTGCAAGTTTGTAAGAATTCAAAAATATAATTAAGGCACTTTAACTTTAATCCAAAATATATGTCTATAATCCAACCCATGTATACCGTATTTTCCGGACTATAAGTCACACTTTTTTTCATAGTTTGGCTGGTCCTGCGACTTATAGTCAGGTGCGGCTTATCAAAATTAATTTGACATGAACCGAGAGAAATGAACCAAGAGAAAACATTACCGTCTCCAGCCGCGAGAGGGCGCTCTATGCTGCTCAGTGCTCCTGTAGTCTACACTGAACACACAGAACGCCCTCTCACGGCTGGAGACGGTAATGTTTTCTCTTGGTTCTTGGTAAATAAAAGCGACTTATATAGTCCAGTGTGACTTATATATGTTTTTTTCCTCGTCATGACGTATTTTTGGACTGATGCGACTTATACTTAGGTGCGACTTATAGTCCAAAAATACGGTATATATATAAACTGGATGTTCAGAAATAATGTTCTATTGGGAATATTAGTAAAACATTCTTAGAACATATTATTGTTAGCTGGGATCAATTGTAGATATTAAAATGAATGGGGGAGAATGCAGTATGTCTGTGTTATGTTAGCATGTGCTTTTAGACACACACCTAATTCATTTTTTTATGTTTTCAAATGTCATTTTGCTCCACTAGTGTTGCTCAAACTGTGTCCAGATACATTTATAACCCTGAATGGCCCCCACTGAGTAAAATCATGAATACACTGATTGTGTTAATGTGTTCTACTCACACTCAAGCAGACTCCTGTCTCAAGTAATACTTACACTTGAACAGAATATTGCTATTCGTAATACAGATGGCACAATGAAAATGCAATTTTTAATAGACTGTTTAAGAAATAAATCAAATATGTCACAATTTTAGTGTTTGGAATAAAACATGTAGGATAAGTCTGTAAAAGTCCAAAATATGAAATCCTACATTGCAGATGCTACTGCAGATATATCTGCCTAGCCTACAGCAAAATATTTTCATCATCCACTGCAGGTTAGCGGTTGACATTTTCAAACTACTTTTAGCTTGTAAACAGTAACTTTCACACTGAGCAGTGGCTTTATAAGGGATCCTAACCAATGTTGTCAAAAACATAAACACACTGTGATCTGTTATATCTTTTATATAAACCTCTCACTGGACACCACTCCTTCAGCATTCCTGCACATTTAACCAGCTGCTATTGACCAACATCACTGTTCTTAACTGCTGAACTTCTAAAACCTGAAAATGCTAAATCTTATGGCACAATTAATTAATATAGCACCAATGTTGGAGATGTTAGTGTTAGCTCTCTTTCAAAGGGAATGGAGCCAATAAGGGTTTTTTTCTACTGTGAGAGTACCATTTACAAGCAGTCATGCTGGGAGAAGGCTGCAAACTGTGGACTCATTAATCGACCCCATCCACAGGGCACAGATGCTCAGTACGCTAGACGACCATCAAATACTTCTGAGACAGACATCAGCTCATCTAACATGACGAACATGTTAGGGGTTTTAAGCAGTTATCTCTGTTCTTTATGGTGCTGGAACTTCTCTTGCACTGATTCAACATATTCCATTGTATAGTATGATGCATAACAGTGTCACCGCATGCTAGAATATGTTAACACCACACATGAATTACAGCTACATAGTCTCATTTAATGAGTTACCAGTGTTTCTCATGTAGCACATTGAGTCAGACTTAATAATGTGACTATCCCTGATGAAGTTATCAAAAACAAATCATTTCACTCGTTTATCACTGGGTCACGGTGCAAACAAGAATGAGGTATACTTACATTACACGATGTCATTCTAAAACTGTAGCCAAGGGGGGTAATACATGTTTAATGATATGCAAACTATGGCAATGATGCATGTCTTTCATGTGTCCCACTAAATGCTTTGTGCTAACAACTATAGAAAAACACTCATAATTCCAGTGCATTGTTTGTAGAAACCTTAGAGTGCTGTAAGCTATTTTATATCATTTAAATCTCTAGAAAGTTGAACCTCCAATTACGTCGGTGGAATATGCCCCAATATTTCTTTAATATTTGCATTTTTGTGCATATGCCTAGACAGCCATATGACCCAGACGTTTGGCTCCCCACATGCAACCCTCGTTGTTCTCCAAAAACAGTTCAGGAAAATCACTTTCATGATTTAATTGCTCTAGCTTTCAAAGAAGAAGATTTACTGAGTATCGGATCTCAGGTTATTGGACATTTGATGACAGCGAAAGACAAAGCGAGAATTTATTGTCTGCTTTTACAGCCAGATTTCGGAAATAATTGTTCTGGCACAAGACAGTAAGTTAGTGGTTATAAACCTGTCCTCCATATAAATTACCTAATCAAGAGATCCCGGCGGTTATATAAATTGCGGCAGTCATTCGTCTTCAATGGCCTGTATGTGCATATAAACTCACGACGACGGTCATATACTTGAGTGGAAAGAGGACCTGCATCACTGTTTACAGAGTTCAGGGGAAATGGATGACTTCTTGCATGCTCAATCAACTGCGAAATGTGCATTTAATCATCCCGAGAAAGCCCCTTGGTTTGTTTGTGTTGCAGCAGGGATTTACATTTGCAAACATCCCTCATATTAATCATTACTTCATCTCTTCCCCTGTGAGACAAGGTGAATAAACTCCTTAGTGTGCCAGGGCTGAATGTGTGCTTAATCACACCCAGAAAGCCCCCACCGAAAAACTTTAATTCACTTTACCCCTCATTCAGAGACCGCTAGCCGAAATAAGTTCTCCTGACATGGGTCACAGTCTTGTTCATTCTCACTTTTTAAGGCATTTCTTCCGCTCGAACGGAAATATTCCAATGCAGGGAGGTCCGCGCTCACTATGGGGCTTGTGTCACTTGGACATTACTCCCAGTAGACAAATGATGAATGATGTTTGAGAGACACACATGAAACGAGAGGCAGCACGGGGGCAGACCGACTATTTGCTTCTACAAGAGGTGTGTGTAGGGCCACACATCCACGGTGAAACTCCTCACTGTGTTGTTCAAATAAGTCGAAGCTCATATTAAAATGACAAGACGAAATTGAGTGATCCTTTACTAAGTGACACCTGCCCCAGAATGCCTTCGACACAAAGTTTTAAATTTCACACCACAATGAGATCTTGAGTGATTTCCTTCTTTACATATTCCTCTCCAGCTTGTTATACTGATACGCAGAACATTCTGCCATCAAAAATCCTTCATAAGGGTGCGAAATATAACTTTATCACCACGAGTGAAGAACATGTTACATTTGCCACTTTAAACAAGATTAATGGGTCACTCAAGCATTTACATTCTCATACATTTTTATGACTGCACTATGAAGTGAGCTTGATTTATTGGTAACAAGATAAATGATTGCCAGAGAGCTTCGACAGCTCTGACTTAAAACAATCTTTCATTTGATGTCACTTGTACCTTTTGTGGAGCTTTGAAGTCCTCTTAAGCCCCTTTCACACTGCCATTCCGGCAAATACACAGGTAAAGTGTTCCTGCAATTGTTCCCGGGTTGCTATATTTTGCACTTTCACACTGCCAGTGATGACCCGATATATGTGCGTGCTTTCACACACAACCCGTGAAGATCCCGTAACGACACGTGACATCAGCGCGTGACATCAGCGCGTGACGTGTAATGTACGAGTCGAAAACGCTAGGGACGTTATACTTTCACTGAAGCAAGCAAACGATCTCTGCGTAAGCGTGGAAAGTGAGGAACTAATTGATCTCTGCTTCATTACAGTTTGCACATATGTTTTCGTCATGAACGTTGATCTTCCTTCAAAACAGCCGATAAAAGAGTCGCGCGATAACGTGCGTCATCACTTCGATACGGCATTAGATCTGGCTTTTGTTCACACAGCGCTCGTCCCAGGTCGAACCCCGCAATGTTACTAGGTCCCTGACCCGGTTTCAATGCGGGAATCAATCCCGGGACATGGTTGCTTTCACACAGAAGGCGACCCGGCAATGTTCCGGCAATATTGCGGGTCCGATGTGCAGTGTGAAAGGGGCTTAACAGGCGAACAGGAGAGGCCGGTTGGTAAAAAGACATTTGACGCGTGTTTTAACAGTTCTTGATTTACACCTTAACCCCCAAATGACATTACTTGCACATTTCGCCTCTGATTGGCAATTACATCCCTAGTGTACCCGCAGGAGTTTCTTCCCCCTTATTCACTCACTAAATTGCCAAAGTCTACATTTATGCACAAGCATGAAAAGCAGTTGAAAGGCTCTTTTTGCAGTTGCCAAGCCCGCTCAGACTTTTTTCTCGTTTCTTGACAATGAAACATACATTTTGGCCTCCTGTCTCAGCTGAGAGGGGAAACAGAGTCAGTGGCAGGAAATATTCCTGTCATAGAGTGATCAGGAATGGTAAATGGAGCTGTCAGAACATTCGGCGTGACAGGTCTGGGAAGGCTCGCCTCTTAATAGATTTACAACTCGTACTGGAGGTAACCGCGGAAAATTTCCAGCCAATGAATTTATCTGCCGCAGACAGGTAGATGGACACTTTTACCCATCTTGAGCCAAGAATAAAAATGCGCACGTCAGGACTTTAGGGAATGGATCGGCCCACATCTTTGCGCTATTATAAACAAGGAGAGCCTCGGACCTTCGGGTCAGCTCCGGTGAATGATGCACGCTGGGGTGGATGACAAATTAAAGCTATATTCTCCAGATTACATTTCCACTTCATCCCTAAATATTTACAAGTGAAAGAGCAGAAAAAAGCTGGGCACACGAGCAGGAAAGGCTGAGGAACGACTCGGGATCTGGCAGGATCACTGGCGCAGTATCACAGCGCTTTGACCAGCTGCGTGACGTGACATTTCACATGGAGCTCGGTGCAGACAAATGTGCCCGAATGTGTGCGAGTGTGTGCATGTGTGTAAGCTTTGTTTAAGGAGTGAAGTCATCTTTTGTTGAGCGAGGTTTAGGGAAAGACCAACAGGGAGCTGAACAGTGGGCCCTTGTCTGTCAGCTCCATGACAAGGCCTTTCATTTCCATCCTAATGGCCAAGAAAGCCAACGCCAGGCCGCGCTCAAACCCTTCATGGAATACAAAACTTTTTTTTTTCCAAATGTCTTGAACCGGGCTGACTGCTCTACGCTAGTATGATTAATGACTCGCAGCCACATTGTGTGGAAGCCGCTAATTAACTGCAGACTGATTAAAGACATGTAAACTTTGCTGATAACCTGCATTTTCTCCCTCTTTCTCCTTCGCGCATTCCCCTCCCTCCTCTCTTTCTCTTGCACAAACTTGGCATGTGGAAGAGCTTACTGCCAAAATTGTAAGAAACAGACCAAAGTTGAGTATGATGAATGGCGTCTTCAACAGGCGTATACAGACTCTAATGTAGAACTATTTAGTGTATGACATATTGGCATGCTGTTTCTGCTTTCACTCGACTCATGTTCTTGGTTTACAAAGCTACATTTCGGCACTGTTGTTTTAAATTTATACTTGCCATATTCATGAGTAGTCTTACACTTTGGCAATTGCAGCTCCTGAGATTATTTTCTTTACAATTGTTCTTTTGGAAGCAGACATTTACATTTTATCCTCCTGCAAAAGCCAGCAGCAGTCAGCCACAGAACCTCAGTCAACCTCTATCACTCCCAGATTAAAAATGCATCCAACATGAGCACAAGGCACATTGTGACAATGCCAGGACAGTATGTTTCTAAATATAAATGTTATCATGCAATGCTAGTTAGTGCCGAGGCATGACCAACACACATTCATAAGGTCTGAATGTCCAAAGGACTCCTAGGAGCCCTAAGAAGAAGCTATTTTGCTAACTCAACCTGATGGGACTGAAACTAATATCCTGCCAGCATCAATTCAGCCATGCCATGCTTTGGACATCAAGTTCCAGTGCGGAATACATAATTTGGTCCCTTGGGGTGTCTTCTGCGTAATCATTCGGCATATTCTTGTACAAAAGTACAAAAGAGTTTACTGTCCAAAATTATATTTTAATGCTTTCAGCTGCCATTAATTCAACCAATATGTTGTAGGAAGCTTTGAGACATGTGAGAAACATTTTCTCCTCCTAAGCCTATTTTTTTCACTCTCGCTAATGTCATTATGTTTACAATTATATGGTAAGTGGAATGTTTTTTTTTTTTTTTTGCATTTAGCTTAGTTTTTCCCCCCTGGTGTCCATGACCTTATCAAAACCGACCTGTGACCCATGTATAGAAGGCTATCCTAGCATAAGAATTGCGCTTAATAATATTGATTAATAACTTTGGACCAATTTTATATTACATGTCTTTGATGATTATGTACTAACATTTAAATTAATCATTTGATACAATGCACTTGCTCTGTGCATTGTACTTATATAAAAAAACTGCATGCAATTACATCTGTAATTAATTTCTGTAGTTTCACTGTTGACCCTACATATGCCCCATAACCCCACTTTAACCTATTTATACAACCAAACCTGTTCCTAGCATTTACCGTATCCCACCTCAATAGCATCAAAAGTGTTTTGGAATTTTGAATACAGTAAGTACATTTCACCTAACAACTATTTTATTTTATTTTTTTATTAAAATCAAATATGTGCATTACTCATATTTTAGAATGGCTTGTGGGAGGCAAACTGCTAATTAGCAATACTATTCCTCAAACATTTTTGCAATGAATATTCATACAGATCATTTGAGATTCCAGGATAGTCCAAACTGAGTAAAGCCTTAAAAAGGAACAATAATCAGATTTTTTTTATTTTCTTTTTTCACTATTTTTACCAGCTGTGTGGGTGTGGTAAAGTGTGATTTGGGGATTTAATCACATAACCTAATTTAGACTAAGTGAAGAATGGCATGAGTTTCTGAATCAAATATGCACAGATAGAGCGAGAGGAGATGAGAGGTGTGACCAGAGCTCCATCCGCTCCCAGAGGGTGAGTCTGTATTGAAGGTCACATGATCAGCCTCAGAAGGCACCTCCTTTCAGCCAGTTTTATCACCCCCCTTCGCCACTCCTATAATTAGGTTGGTTAACATACTGCTGTGTATGCAGTCATGTTGACTGGGAACTTAATCAAGTTACTATTGAATTCTGCTCTCCTCTTGCCCACGGTGACACTTTTAGTTGCAGAGTTATAGCAGTGACCTATAGATGGAAATTAGCTGTGGACACAAGTTTGTTCTTTTCTCCACTCCTGTGTGAAAATATTTAGCAAACTGTTGACAAGTGTGAAAAATCGAAGGAAACAAAATGTTCTGCATAAGTACAAACCATGAAATATGCAGCAAGGGCACGCGGCGGTAGGGCACGCGCACCGTCGACCGGCAGTCCATTAGGCGTGATAGACATTTCACTTACCTAAGTCAAATATTACAGTCTAGTATTCATTAATATAAGGAGAGAGCCTCTGAATCAAACCCACCATCTGCTTAAAACGACAGAATAATCTACAACTCATGATTAGGTCTAAGGAGTGGAATTTCACTTTAATCTTTTTCAGGGCTGGAAATTTCCATCTGCACAGTACAGCACATCATTTTTCTTCAAGACAAATGTGCTGTTTTTCATGTTCCAAAATTAGATCAGAAGCGAACGATTAATCATGTCATGGCCTGGGAAAGGAAACAAAGATCAGATTCCCCCCCACCCCACCCCCCCGTCTCTGGCCAGCGGTGCAAAGCCCATCTTCGCCTCATCGCATTGGGCTTTTTCTTCTGGCTCGATATCAAAGGCGAGCTGCATATGTAGTGCGGCCGATTAATATGAAATTACGACGTGACTTCAATTAGCTGAGCCACCTCTCCCCGTGGCACCCATTGTCAGATGGTGACCTGTTTGTTTGTGACACCATAACCAAATCTAAAGTTGGGGAAGCGAGCCACTGGGGCTGCAAATTGGTGCGACCACACAACTGTCATGTGCTGGCCTCCATTGATAGTTGTAGCCCATTACAGGGACATTGATGTTTTCATGGTGTGACAAAAAGGAATCCTTTTTTTCTGTACCAGAAGAGCTGTCTGTCAGTTTGCTCTCAAGTCATAACAAATCACCAGCACTCAGCTGAGGCTGAACACTCACCGCGTCAAGGGAAGATAAATGACCTGCAGGCCTTTGAAGTGCTTTGGCAGTTCAGATGGGTCCACGGCGCTGACAGAGAAATATACACAACAGCGCAACCAATAATGAGAACATTAAACATTCCTGCCTCCTGACAGGCTGACAGAAAAGCCCGAGCTGACATCAATCATCTACAGAGGCATAACCTTGACAATTAGTCTCTTCTCTTATACTAGGTCTAACCTCGTGCGCTTGCCCAGAATGATCTGCTCATCTGAGGTGTATCACAGGAAGTTGGGTCTCCAACCCGTGGTTGTTTTTTTTGTTTTTTTTACCAAAGAGCAGTGATGTTGTGCTGGGTGTATATATTTTAGAGCCTCAGATACACAAATTATTATTTACTTATCTAGACAGACATTCTAATATAAAGATTATCGGTCAGACCGATATATTTACCGATAGTCTATATACATATCAGCATTATACCTGGTACTAATAAATGCTGATAAATGTACTTACTAATAAATGTTGCAGTCTCTAGTCCCCAATAACAATATTCAAAAGTATTAATGACACTTATTTTTGGATACATTTTCAATAACAGTCATAGTCATTGGTAATAATAATAATCATTTAAAAACTGCCAATAAATAAATACAAACAAAAAATTTTGTTTCAAAATAATACCACCCATAAAAAGCATCTGTGCATTAATAAAATAGATACATTTATAATGATAACAATAATAAATATTCACAATGCACACACAACAACAACAACAATAATATAATAATACTTTTTAAATAGAGATAACATGATAACTACACTGACTAATTAATTTAAAAATATTCTTTTTAACTTAATTAGTGTTCTTTAATTAATTCTGGTTTATTGATGAATTTGGTGGACCTTTAGTATGCAATAATAAACTTCATTAGTGAAGCTAAGTATGTATGTATATGTATATGTATGTACGTATTTATGTATTACAGCCTTGTATGGTGAACAAAATTATTTATTTATTTAGATAATACCAGGCATTCCTTCAGAAGGTGAAAATGTGTAATTTATCATTTAGCCTTATCCCTAAACAAAGGTCAAATAAATGGTTATTATTGTTGTTGTTATTATTATTATTATTATTTGAACATATGAGAATGGTACACAATTTGGTTTCCTTTAGTTTTTTCTTCACTAAGACATAAGGGTGTTGGTGTTGTAGTGGACGTTTGGCTGGGTACACATCTGTTTTGTTTACTGTACAAAACTTTATGCTGCATGGATTGTCATCATAGCCTTGAGTGTAATTAAAAATCTAGTCTCCATAAGCTGTACATTTATCCTTTATACCCCCCCCCCCCCCCCCATGCCCCCTTATGTTTTTCAAGCTTGTTTTCTTTTCTCCTGTGTCTCCAAGCAATAAGGAATTAAACAAATATAAAATCATTAGCCTGAGAAAATATGTGGATGTTTGAGCTTCAAAAATCATTGCAGAAACCCTGCATGCATTATAGATCTCTGAATATGGGCATTAATGATGCCCTTCAGGCATTTCGGAACCATATAAATATTTCCATTTGAGACGCCCCTCACGTTTCTGTTCTAGTGACTCAAAGAAGGAAGCAAAGAGGGAGCAGGCCATGCTGCAAAACATAATTTGTCAAGGGGTCTCATAATGCTGCTTAACAAGACTACATGAATTACAGTCTCAACCCAATAGCTCCTCTTAATCTGCCATTAAATCACATGTTTTCAATCAGAAGAGAGGTTCCGGAAAATGTAGTAATTCTTTATTGAGGTGATGCTAGCAAGACATGTCAAAAGCCCCAACAAACATCGTTCATATATGTTGTAATCACAACCATGATGCATTTACGATGGGTATGAAAAAAAACTTGAATATATTAAGTTCCTGGAAGTTTGGCTTAGTGGGGTGTTTGTCGAAGGTCCACTGCTGAATTTTCCATGTTCCTCTTATAAATCATGGAATAGGATATGGTGTGAACAGGGGTGTAGATTTAAGTACCAAAGTTAAGACATTGAATAATCACTACAGAGATTTCTAGAGATCGCAGGGACTGGGACTGAATGGAATCTACGTACTGTTATACTGTATGTCTTGTATGTTAATATTTTGAATTAGAAAAATAAAGCATTTTAATTCCCTTTTGGACTGAACAAAAATACACACATAGTGTACAGATATTTATTTACTCATTTATATACTCTATGTAAAATAGAAATAATTGCTTGGTTTGAGCACTTTTTACTATATTATATTATATTACTTCTATTTACATTTTCTACTATCAATTATCGGTTCTTTAAATATTTAATATGCAAAAAAATGGCACAGTTTGGTGGGTTTTTAAAGACTACCACCCAGAAACAGCAACTTATTCATTTAAAATAATAACAATAATAAATATTCCCAATACAATATTACTAATGTTTTTGCATGATGATGCTTCTGCTGATTATTATTTTTATTAATATTATAACATTTTCAATATACTTGTGCCTTCTGATGCAGCATTTGAAGAATATTACAAAAACAGCATATGTGCATACATATGATATTAATAAATATGATCCAATAATAACAATAAGAAATGTTCACAATGAACACTGTTGTTTTTGTATAATAATATAATATTTTTGTTGTTATTATTAATTATTATTGTTGAAAAGTAATACAATCAGAATCAAGTGCAAAAATTAAACAATAATTAAAAGTTGTTTCTGCATATTACTAACATGCAACAAAATGGCAAGTAGTTATTCCAACTATTTTGGGGGAATGGCAACTGAGTTGCCAGCGTTCCGTTTAATGCACATTCTCTCCGTCTCATTTTTTCCTCATCTCGTCCTGACACTAACTAACCCACGTGTAAATCAGTGAAGACACGTTGACCCCCGCTACGTTTTTCGACTCGAGTTTCCGGCACTTATGCGGAGTCTCTCTCAGAATGCTTCATTACAGCATGAAAAATGAGTTATGTGGAATGAAGACATTTCCCCTTTGACTAGCACATTTGCAAGAAGGTATGTCAAGGATGTGAGGCGAGGGCTGTGGGCAACCTTTCAAGAGAGTATTTTTTACTTGCTTATTGGAGGAGCAATAAATATCAGGGCGGCAGGCCCTTCTCACGGTTACAAAGCCTACCTGCAACCGTGCTGGATAATTAGCAGCCTTGAAGATGATATATGACTTTCATTACCCTTTGGGACTGGGGAGACTAAATGAGGACAGAGCTAATTGCCGTGCAAAGCAGTTTGGCATGAATGAAAAAAATGCAGGGCCGGGCTCCAGCCCAAAAAGGGCCCTGTTGCCGCTCTGATCCCCAACTTGCTTTTCCGCCCTCAGGAGTTCACTTGCTGTCCATAAATCACAGGCTGCTTACAGCTCAAACAGCCCTGAGTCATCAACATGCAATAAGCTGAGTGACAGATTCCATCTCCACTACATTAGGCCCCCACTTCGAACATAGTCGCTCTCACTTCCATACCCATTCAAAGACCTCCTTTCGCTCACCTCCCCCTATCGTTCTGTCTTTATCTCACTGCTGGGCTCATTCAAACCTCATTTTTTCTTTCTCTTTCACTCCATCCCTTTCTTTCTCCATCACCCTCCGCTCTGTGCTCTTTTCCCGTGTCCTGCACTTAACTGTAAATGAAACCCAGACGGGACAGGCTGGATTACAATGTAAAATAAAGCCTGTTGATCACGTGACAGATAAAACTGCCAAGATGGAGGTGGGGTGGGAATCATAAAGAAGCAGAGGTAAGAGGTATGAAGAGTGCTTCTAGGGCTTTCTTTGTCAGGAGTGCCAACGGTACTGGCTAATGCTTTAAATGGTAAGGTTAAGTATGCTGGCATCCAGAGCAGGGACAAAGCGCTACTCTCCTGCTGACATGTCAATTCAATTTAAGCAGCTCTGTGCTTGTCAAACCGAAGGGAGGGGGACTTGTAGCCCCTACACTGTGCGCCTTTCTTCAGGCCCAGTATCCAAGGTAAAAAAATTCCTGCTAGGATTTCAACAAAACCTCTTGACATTGTATTTCCTCTCCTAAGCTTACCAGCTCCTTTTGATGCTTAGTCGACTTAAATAAAAGCAGTTACTTATCTGTGAGTACAGCAAGACAACTGTGGCTGCGCTTTTGTGATGGGAATGACTTGTTGCTGCCATATTTCGCAGCCGAGCCCTGCCTTATTGGTCTATAGGTATAGTATGATCAAAACAAACTGACTTTCTCCACAAAAACCAGGCTCTCCTTGCCACCGAATTATTCAACTCTCCAAGGGCAGTACGAGGGGTCTTTGTGACAATGATAAAACTGCTTCCTTTCTCTGGATTTTCACTCTTTTCTCATCTCGCTTCCATTTCCAGAAGTGTCTCTCTGGGGTGTGACAGCATTAACAAGCATTGCTTGAAACCCCACATTCCCAGCAGAGGCTGCGCGGCGTGGAGATGCAGGTGCTTCTGGACAGGTACCGAACATCTCTTGTGACTCCCGGAGAGCAGGGCTGTGTGGGTAAGAGGGGCCTGAGGGAAAGGCACGGGGAAGAGCATTAATATAGAGGAAGTGCAGCACGCCTGTGAAAGATCTGTCATGTTTAGCCCTGGATAATACAAGACAGCCAGCACATTTGGACTGAAACATTGGCATTCATGCTGAAAGAAGGACAGAAGCATCACAGTCATTCATACCGAGGGGAAACGTCGGCCTTCACATTGTTGAGCCATGAAACTTCCAAAAAGTGCATATGTATCTATGATAAGTAAGTTGCATCATTTTTTTGATGGAGAGAGAAAAAAATGTTTTAGTGTGCAAAAAGATAAAATTTGCATGGAAAACTATTTTGCTTAGTTTATTTAAAACAAGATCATAAATGTAGTCTGGATTATTATCTGCATCCTAAATTGAAACTGTAGAAACCAACATCATAATATGATAACTTTTTATACAGAATGTTTTTTTCTTCTTTTGCCATGTCATATTTGGCATCAGTTTTAGACAGGACTGCCTCAGCTGAGTCCTCATATAAATGGGTGAATTAGGCCCCTGAAAATGGATTTTACTGATTTCATCTAATCGGACAAAATAATTATTCTTATAATTAATAATTATTATAAATGAAATATAATCGGTCTCGCTTCATGAAGTTTAGTGCCAAGAAACCATAAAGATTTCAGATTCACCACATCATTGAGCTATTTTGTCAGCCATTAACATAATTTAGTTCTATCCAAGCAAGAATCCAAAACCCATTAATACTGCTAAGCATGGCAGTGAGGTTCTCTGTAAAAGATCTGACCTATTACTAATTAAACTGTTTCCTTTTCAAGTGTGTCGCAGTACAGACTCCTGCTCACAACACAGTTCCATTTGTGCAGTTTCTGTTTCCTTTCGCTAATTTCTGTTTATACCCACCCAGATTAAATAGGATGAACGAGATGAGTCAGTGGTTTCATGGAAATCATTTGTTAAATAAAAAGGCCATATGTCTTGATGTATGTGCCATTAACTTTGTTATAAATTAGTTCCAGTCCTCTAATTTGATTAGGAGAGCTCCATGTCTGCTGATTCAGGTTTATTGGCTGAATAAGTTTCAAAGAATTTTAAAGTCATTATCTATATATACACACAGATTTTTAGACAACTCAATGTACAATATACAATCCAATATGATGCAATGTGAAATAAAATGCAGTGTGTATATATATATACACTTCAGGTGAACAATTGACACTGAAAACAAATGTATAAAATAGGGCATAATGTTTTGTTTTACTATGAAGAGGTTTTCTTATATCTTTTTATATATATATATATATATATATATATATATATATATATATATATATATATATATATATATATATATATGAAGAGTTCAGATGCAAAAGCCTCTAAGTGCCATCTGAAATGTTCATCTAAAATTAGGATTTTTATCAGGCTCCTATATTTATGTTCAGTTATTTCACTTTAATAGCCTGGAAAAGGACCTGCACATTGCAATTAAAGTAAAATGACTCAACCTAAGCATAGGAGCTTGATAAAAATCCTAATTTTTAATGAAAACTATATATATATATATATATATATATATATATATATATATATATATATATATATATATATATATATATATATATATATATATATATATATATATAGGTGACTAACCAATGGGCAGAATAAATATAACAATATACACAAATTTGCTAAATTACACATATTTACACGTTCAACACTGATATTTGAAATTTTTAAGTGGGAAATTATTCAAAAATTTATATTTATAAAAATATATAATAAAATAATATACCTGAGTCTAGGACAGCATAAGTCTAAGTGGACGTCCATGACATGCGGAGTAACACAAGGGTCAATTCTCGTACCACTCTTGTTTATCCTGTATATGCTCCCAATAAGTCAAATAATGAGAAAGAACCAAATTGCCTATCACAGCTATGCTGATGATACCCAGATTTACCTAGCCTTATCTCCAAATGACTACAGCCCCATTGACTCCCTCTGCCAATGCATTGATGAAATTAATAGTTGGATGTGCCAGAACTTTATTCAGTTAAACAAGGAAAAAACTGAAGTCATTGCATTTGGAAACAAACATGAATTTTTCAAGGTAATTGCATACCTTGACTCTGGGGGTAAAACAACTAAAAATCAAGTCAGGAATCTTGGTGTGATTCTGGAGACAGACCTTGGTTTCAGTAGTCATGTCAAAGCCGTAACTAAATCAGCATACTATCATTTAAAAAACATTGCAAGAGATGTTTTGTTTCCAGTCAAGACTTGGAGAAACTTGTTCATGTCTTTATCACCAACAGGGTGGACTATTGTAATGGGCTCCTCACCGGCCTTCCCAAAAAGACCATTAGACAGCTGCAGCTCATCCAGAACGCTGCTGCCAGGATTCTGACTAGAACCAGAAAATCTGAGCATATCACACCAGTCCTCAGGTCCTTACACTGGCTTCCAGTTACATATAAGATTGATTTTAAAGTACTTGTACTCGTATATAAGTCACTTAATCACCTAGGACCGAAATATATTTCAGATATGCTCACTGAATATAAACCTAACAGAGCACTCAGATCACTAGGATCGAGTCAGTTAGAAATACCAAGGGTTCACAAAAAACAAGGGGAGTCCGCCTTTAGTTACTATGCCGCCTGCAGTTGGAATCAGCTTCCAGAAGAGATCAGATATGCTAAAACACTAGTCACATTTAAATCTAGACTTAAAACTCATCTGTGTAGCTGTGCATTTATTGAATGGGCACTGTGCGAACTGATTGCACTATATTTTCACTTTTTTTTATGTAAATTCATTTTCTAACTGTTTTATTCTTGTTATTTTTTTTCTTCATTATTATTTTACTTTCTTTTATGTAAAGCACTTTGAATTACCATTGTGTATGAAATGTGCTATATAAATAAACTTGCCTTGCCTAACCAAATAAACATATACAAAAAGAAAAATGGCTTATGACTTTACAGGGATAAAAAAGATGCATTGAATAATTATTAAATCTGATTAAATCATGTGCTTCGCGTCATTTTTTTAACAATTATTAAATACATATATATCAAGCCACATACAAGCACATCAGATGACTAGAGCAAAGATGAAACTATTTGAATGTAGTCCAGCTGACATACACCAGTGTTGCTGTGTCTCCCTCAAGGTGAGAATTGTTTTTGTTCTCACAATTCACACAACATCTTTTGTCTTTCAGCTTTGAGGCCAAACATTAGCAGAGCTGTGTCTCACACTGTGGGACAGAGGGAGAGAAATAAAAGTGTGTGTGTTGTTGTTCACAGGAGGAGTCTAAGGATTGCTGCAGAGGTGTTTAAAACCCCATCTGGCAGTTTACAGACAGAAAACCTGGATTGCGTATTTTAACCCATGCATCACTTCTCTGCACTTCTTCCTGCCATTGCTCAGAAGAAACAGGAAGTGCGGTGGTTCTTAGATAATGTGAGTACACTCACCACCTGGGTCTGGAAAAATAATCAGACTCCATTTTCTCTGCTCACTACCTATCGCTCTGATTAACACCCAGGAGTGCCGGCTCAGGTCCCTGTATTTACAAAAACCAATACAGTGCCACTGAAAGGTTTAACAAACCAATAAAAACAGCTTTATTTGTAATTAATTGAGAAAGAGACAAAAAATGCTTGCATAGCAGTTTTGTTTTCATCAATTTTTTATTTTAATAAACAGAATATGGACATATTTTTCATCAAGGTCTTTAAAAAGTGCTTGTTCATTATACAAAAACCCTGCCAAAAATAAAATAAAATAAAATACTAGGGGTTTACATTAATTTATATAAATGTGCATAATTTTTACACATAATTTTTAAACATTTTGTATCAGTTTAGTATATAAATGTAAATAAATTAAAGTAAAACACTTTAATATATTATATATCAATAAAAATAATATTTTATATAACACATATATTTATTGTTCTTTTGTTGTTGTGATTGCTTCTATTACCCTCATTTGTAAGTTTTATATGCATAAAAGTGCATAAAAATTATTCTGACAATTGTGTATATATATATATATATATATATATATATATATATATATATGTAAATAATTAAAATAAAATGTAGTATAATGGCAGAATAATATAATATAATATAATATAATATAATATAATATAATATAATAATCTGCCATTGTACTAAATTTTACTTTACATAAAATTTATATGTACTGTATAAAATTTTTAACATTTATGGCAATTATATTTATAAATGTAATTAAACTAAAGAAAAATGTGTTATAAAGCCAAAATCCTATGCTTTTCATCAGTTAAGAGGCACAAGTGGGGCAATAAGTAACAAAACAACAACAAAAAGAGCACTCCCCGTAAATATATCAAAACTTTGCTGAACATATTATTCTCTTTTTGCCAAAAACTGTTCTCACTGTTGAAATGAAAGTGGTGGAGTTTAAAATGAAAGTCGACAGGCCCCAATAAATCAAGCTAAATCACAAATCAATAAGAAATACCAGCTAAATTATGACTAATGGCACAGCAGTCATAAACTAACACCAACACAACTCAGCAGGCCATTAATTTCATGGCAATGCAAAATAAACAGACACATTTCTTTCATGGCCCTAATAAATTTCCCTGAAAAACTCAAAGAACAGTCCATCTGCTTCCAATAAGTTTTAATTTCCCTTTCTGTCCCACTCTTATTAGGTATTCCGCTGAGATATTTGTTCATTTACCTCCTCCCATCTGCATTCAATTACTGTATCCCCGAACACGCTTCCTATTTGTTCCTCTCCAGAAGTGCGTAAAACACCCCCACCTGTATTTTAAGCAAACTTTATGCTTGTTTTATTATCTGTGAGGGGCCATGACTCATTTTGGCTCGGCTGCAGGCCGGTGCGCGAGTTGGACAGGAATCTGGTTTTGATGTGTTTTGGCTAGGGCAGAAAACACCTGCACCTATTCTCTGGGCTAATCTATTAGACTGGTAAATGGCTGAGCAGATGTTCTGAGATCAGCAGGGACTCCAGCCCTGGCTTTATGATCCGTTCCCCCGTTTGCCCGTGGCTTCTGAACTCGGATCAGAGGACAATTGTGTGTTCGCTGTGTTTTCTTTGTAAATCATATTTTCAATAAAAAGAGCCCCGGTGGGTGTCATCCTTACCCCTTAAAACACACAGTTGGCTCATACAGACTGGATAAAGCGGTGCTAGTGGGGGTAATTGCATTCCTTGGGCAATATTTATATATTCAACCTTTCATACAGCCGAGCAATTTTCTTCTCTCAATAAAACATAAATGATGAGAATCACAGATTGCGAAAGCATTTATGTGACAGAATTGCATTACTCAAAAGACTGCTCAGCAGCTGCATTGGAAACACATTCGCACCCAAACTCACGCATGGCACCCTCACATGGCGCATTTCCCCATCTCTACGCCAACCCCGAGATCATCCGGGATCAAAATGACCCTGCTAAACATCTAGTGACAGTTTAAATAAAGCGATCTGACAACTACTGCTAAGAAGAAATTGTCCTCTTTTCAAGTGTGTGCATGTAACAGGATGTTTTCCTAAAAACAAAGACGCTGCCCTCAAGAGAGCTGCCATATCAATGCACAAATCAATCACGTTCATACATGACGGTTCAAGTTGTTCTTCTTATGTGTCACAGGACTGATAAGCAAATGTCATTTGAAGCAAGGGGACGATAATTTACACATGTTCCCATGCCAACTATTAATAACTGTCTACTTTATTGCCGAGCCAGCCAGTCATGCACTTCTTTAAAGGAGATAGAACATGTTGTCACTGGTGTTTTCATATATCCTGCTGAAAAGAATGTGGCATTAGAGAAAACAGAGCCCTGCGAGCCAAAAATAGTACCGACATATGACTGTAATTTCCTCTGCCACCAATCTTGACTTGGGAAACAGCGCCCCTTTTGCTCCGCCTCAGCATTGCAATAGGTAAACACAAGATGGCAGCCATATTGGATTCAAACAAAATCCCAGTGTTGAATGACTTCGAGCTCTTTCAACATTAAACACAATACCCTGTTAAGCCCGACTCTATAAAACACATTAGTAGAGTCCCGAACTCATTAGAGTCCCAAAATAAGATGTCACCATCTGATTTGTCAGTTAACATCACACTGGCTTTTTATAAGTGGAATCATTGCGCCAGTAGAAATGGATCGTGTCTAAGACAAGCTGGTTGTCAAACTGATGAAAGAGGTGCAGCAAAGACGACGGATGGCTTCTCGGTAAAATTTACAGTTTCCAAATACAGGGATACGGAGAGGGCCTGGGCACAACTCAGCCTGACAGCTTGATTGACCTCTGAAACCAGAGAACGGTCATTCTGGTTTGTTTTGGTGCAGTAAATAAACTGCCTCAGTCCTTCAGAAGGTGACACGCTGAGCTAAATATGAAATATGATGCCCAGTATTTTTCAGTGATAACAGAAATATATGGATTTCCAATAATTAGCTGAGGAATAAGACCTTATGACAGTGATAACCAGGAAAGGAGACACAGAAACTGAGGGAGAGGGCACCATTGCTTGTTTGAGTCCTGGTTCTTACATTTCTTCTCATTGCTCTGGCTGTGTGCAGGCTTGAGACAGATCTATTGTGATGGCAGGATCACCACTCACTAATAATTAATCAGATTCTGCAGTCTCGCAGTGGTGTGACACACAATCCCCCTTTGGCCTTCAGATCTGTCTGCTGCTGTTGAGAACTTGTTTGGCATGAGAGCATGAAGGCCCAACTACTATATTTGCATCTCCTAGCGCTCCTCACCTCAACATGTCAAACTACCACCCGGTCTGTGGTAGGAAACACAAACACACAAGTTGTAATGTTGACTGTTAAAGCAGCAAAATACGTGTCTGTGAAAGTGAGTCATGCACCTGCATGAATTTTTGAATTTCACTGGCTCGCCGTGTTTAGGGCGCCCTTAAACTTTCATTCAAAATAAATCTGGGAGGTTACCGAGGATGATGTGCTTTCATCAAGTGACCAGATGATCCGGGGAAAATATAAGAAATCCTGTTGGCATAAGCCGGCTGATCCACTGTATAAGCCATTTGGGAGTTTCTTACTCCTCAGAGTAAAAAAAGAGAGCGAGAGAGAGAGAGAGAGAGAGAGGATCATATATATTAGAACTTGAACTTGGTGAGGAGGCATGCCTTGGGCAGAACTTGTCAACATTGATCATCAAATATTTACTGTAGCAAATGATAATTTGAGGAGCAAGCTGGATATGAAAAGTTTCCATTTCAATGGACACTGATGTTTAGCTATCAGAGCGGCTTTATAATGCACAGAGCTTATGTGATACATTCACATTACGTTGAGAACACATTAGATTGTTTTAATGAGTACTTAACTGTTTGCATTAAGTCTAAAGAGGGTTTGGATGAAATGCTGAACTAGGTTTTCCAAAGCGTATTGTCAAATCAGTGGAAATGACATTGCTGTTGCTAGCAAAGTATTTTATGAATAGACAGAGTGGATGTTAAATCATTGCTGAAACTTGCATAAAAGTTTGGAATTCATTTTCATTCTGGGTGTTTCTTCAGCTAAAGACTCTTTAATATCCAAAGGGTTAATTTTTATTCAAACAAACATATTTATTTATTTTATGATTTTTTATATGAAAGTAATATTGTATATTTCATTGTTTAACCTTGTTATAGACCCAGACTTTCGATGTATAGTATATAAATCCATTATAAAATTACACATTATTATTATTAAGGTACTAATTTTAATAAAAGGTTAAAATAATAGTAACAAATAAATTAATTAATCAATAAAAAATAGTTATAGCCAGCCCACAGTTTTGCACCGAATAAATAATAGTTTAAAAAGAGTTTGAAAAACTATGAAATTAGTCTTAGCATGACACAGGTCTGCAATTATATTACAAAATGTTTAAATTGTCATTTCCACAGCAAAATACTAGTTAAAATGTCCACAACATTCCTAAAAAAAAAAAAATTATAACCACTTGACATTATTAGACAAATCGATTAAGTGAAATTGTAAAGAGTAAGAAAGATTATTTTCTATTGGTCAAAAGAGCCAAAAGTATCCATACTCACAGAAAAGTAGTGTTGTTTTAAAAAAAAAAATACTGATATAAATCAACTAACCATTACAATTCAGTCTGCATATTACTGATGTATCTTGCCATTAAAGCTTTATAAAGGCTTATTTGTTGAACATACTGATATATAGCTCGAGTCTATTTATTGGCTCTCTAAATTCCCCTCTGATTTCTCGTCCCTGTCAAGTGTTTCTCCAGGGTGAGATGCTTTGAGTGAAACACAATCCGTTTGTCAAAAGGGAGAATATATGATGAGCCCTTACCCAGACAGCATAGATGTAAACAGAGCTATAAAATGCTAACATCTTCTTTTATATTTATGTTTTCATTTATTGGGGTTTATTTTCTGCACCTCCAAAGGTTAAACACACTAATCTCTTATCTAAAGTATCAGTCAAAATAGCAATCTGTAAGCACCAGTTGACGTGAGAATTGAAAGACCCCACCGCGTGCCTCTTCCTGGATCTGGTTGCCCATCTGCATGACTCGAGCTGCCATTATGACAGCTCCACCTGCCCAGGACGGATGGCCAGCTGGTATAGAGTATGATTTACAGCCAGCGTAAACCTACTCAGTAGGATCTCCGACACATTTGTGCATTCACTCACACGTAGAAGTGTTACATGATGCTAAAATCAGGGGGCATGCAGACCGAATGACAGCATTAAATGTTTAGAGGCGTACTTATCACTTTTCAAAAGAGAGTTCCTTGTCCATGTAGAAGATTCAGTTAATCACTTGAGCAGATATGTGTTGTATGCAGCAAACTACACCAACCTGAGTATCTGGTGTATTTGCATTCAATACCTTCAGTCTATAAAAAGAAAATGAAATAGTAAAACCATCTGTAGAACCCAATACAAGGCTCTTATGGTTAATCCAACTTTTCCGACGCCCAGTTTGATTTTCATTTTTCAAGGTTAGGCGATTAATCTCTTGACAGGATGTAAAATCCTGCACCGGGAAGCTTTTTAAGAGACTGTACCCTGCTTTCAGTTTACAGGTACAAGGTCTTTGCTTTAAATATTAACAAAGCCACAAAGCACACAAGAATCCGTCAAGTATGAGGTCAGGTTTGTAGTGAGATTACTCACTCATATTGCTCATAGGTGCACAAGTGCGTTACACATGCAGGACTGAGATGCCTAGTTTGAGCTGTTGGCCTGACTTATGGTACCAATAAAGTTTAGTGATTTAGAGTGCACAAATGAAATGGCTCTGTTGAGGGAGGGCCGGCATGACACTGAAGGCTGTTTGGAGGTCAGTGAGTTTTGAAAACTCTGCATTATCCTCCTGGACTATATTTTTCTCCAGAGTAAAATGAGATGAAAATATGTCTTGTGAATAAGTGTTTCAATCTACAATACAACTAATCTTTCTGTAAGGCAGCCAGGGTGACAAGATATATATATATATTTATATCTATCGTCAAGATTTCATTAGAAATGAGTAAATAAAACCAGCAGAGCGCTGTGCTGGCCCAGAAGAGCTGATACCTCAGAGACCTTCCATCTTCCTCAGCCCTTTTATTTTCCCCATTATGTCCCTGTTAATGAGTCGCTGAGAACACCAAAGCCAATATATAGGGGTAATGCATCCAAGCTGCCGATATAATGAAATGGGCTTATTGGTATGTGTCCATTAATGCATGGGCTTTGGGTAAAAAAAAACTAACAAAAAAAACAAGGTCTGGTGTTGGCATCGTTGTGGATTTTAGGTGATAAAACGAGGGCTCTGTAATTTTCCACTGGCTTGTTACCTTTTAGTTCCTAGGAAGAGCTTTTTAAGCCTTGTTCCTTGAAAGAAACAGCGTAGACCCCACTTTAATTAATTCCAACACGCATTCGTATTGTTCTTTTATATAAGTGCCAGGGTTCTTGCGTGCATCCATTACGAACCCAACTAAAGCTCTTTTAGTATATTTATTACCGCACAAACTGGGTTTAAATTATTAAACGTAATGATGTAGGCTCCAAAAATATGTTGTTCTTTATTTTCTCCGCAGAGAATCAATGTTATGCATTAGCAGTATAAATTAAGTAATACTTTACCTAGGCATGTTGCTGCCTTTGAAACCTTCTCCTAGCGAGATATATTCTCCGAGCTGAGCGCTCCCAAGGCCTCTTGGGGAAAGGATGATATAGTTCATTCTAATGAAAGAGCTGGCGGCTGGTAATGGCTTAAATGATGCATTTGCACTGAAGAAAATGTGTTGGGAAGATCTTGCCAAAACAAGATCATTCACCAGATCAGACCTTTCTCCTTCTCAGAAAATGATGACCTCAAAACTTGCGTTAGTGTAAGTTTTCACATGTACTTCCTGGACCACTGCAGGCTTCTCATAATTACAACTTGTATTGACAACTTTTTTTGATTGACAAAATGTTACATTCAGCTGGCTTTATTGTAATTTTAATTTATTATTTTTTTTACCAGAAGAGGGCTGGATTTGATGCACAAATTTCTAGAGGAACATACTGTAGGAACAGAAAGGGTGGAGAAAATGGCCTCATTGAGTGTCTGCATGCTTATGGTGATTGGTAGTCTCATCTGCTGAAACCATTGCAGTAGTATCTGCTTCCCAGATCTCCTGTGGCCCGCACTACACTCCCAGGCCAAAGAGCACTCAGTTTTAGGGAAGATAAACTGAGATTACCCCTCTCTACCATTCCAAAAGTGCCATCTATTACCGGGGCCTCCATGTGACTTCAATTACATTAACAAGTTTAATGTTGGTGTTAAAACACAGTTAAGGACAGGCCAGGGGCAACAGCTGGGATAGAGGTCTGCCGATGACTAATGTCTGACCTGTCTGAAAAACACAAAGGAAAATTCCTTTCGGTCAGCGAGATATTTGAGAGGAGTCAGAAGCACTTTTCGCCTCTGTCTTAAGGTATAACCTCTGTAATCGCTAATTGTGCGATTTCTCTTGTGTACTTTAAGTTCATCCAGACAGGTTATTTCAGCTTTTTATCGGGAAAGCATTTATCCAATTGGAATTATTACTCCGCAAGGCCCTCCCACAGAAACATAAACAGTAGTGAATCTTTTAGAGTTATGGTTAAGCCTTTCCTCATTAGATGGGCAATCGACTGGGGGAGAGCAAAGCCCAATTCCAGCCTTTATTGAGTGTAAAGGAGAGCCAGACTGACATTTACATCTCCTGGTTCTTCATGACTGGGTGGCTGGGAAATCACCCCATAGATCTCCCTTTTGAGGTGGGGTGTTGGAGTAAAAGACCGGATCCAATTTACTGCCTTGACTTATGAATCCTGTCTGATATTCACGTCTCTGATTAAGAGGATATAAGAATAATAAATTCAATTTTGATCCACGGCCAAATGAAGAGGAATTAATCAGAAATTCAAGCTCTTTACTGCCATAGGGGTCAGTGGCAAGAAGAGCATCCACCTTGAATGTTCTGAGAAATTGGTATTCATGTTGGTTTGGGAAAACTTTGATGTGCATTTTCAACAAAAGTTAAATTCCTCCAATCGTGTTTGGTGAGAGAGTTTGACTCCTAACCCTTTTTTAATCATGATTTTTGATTATTAAATAGGGGAGTTGCACCAGGTTAAATTATATGATATATTTCTTTCCTAAGATACAGTTTAATAAGTTTTTTTTTAACTGACCCATTGAAGTACATCCTCACCATGTAAATAACCATTCAGTTGTACGCCTTGAGTTTATTGTTTAGCATGTGTAAATATTAGGAAGCTTCATGTCAATTTATTCAATGCAAGCATTGTGCATAAGATGCTAATATCACCAGCATGATCAACACTTTTTGTCTGTGAGGTCTCTACACGGGCTTTTGCAATGAGCTAATCCACAGTTTTTTTGCTGACTTTGCCAAGGCCTTAGTGAGATCCAATGCAACCTCGACAAAATATCCACTGACTATCCCAGGCCACTATGCATTGCATATATCAACAGATTTGCTCTTTTCATTCAACAGCAATTACACTTTATTCTTCAAGATGGAAGGTGGCATCCCGATGCCTAACAATGTCACAAAGGAACTCTTCCCTCTAAAGTGTGTGCCCTAAATTGCCTTTGCAGCCATCATCCAATTAGACCTGAAATATGGTAAGTGCCACAGCTATTATTGTGTACCAAAGGAGTACGAAGAAGGAAGGTAAGAAGTAGTTTTCAGAAGAGATGTGTGGTATGTTGATTTGTGCTTACACAGCAGAAGAAGTGCGCAATGACGACGGATAGTATGGCACAGCCGCAGGATAATAAATAAACACTCTTGGATGGATTAGTCTCCTGGGTACATATATTACACCACTCACAAATACTACTGAAAAGATCAGTGTCTCACAGATGGAGTGGGCACTGGGAAATCAATGCATGACTTGACAAAACCTATTCTTTAGGCCAAACAACCAACTATGCCACAATGCACTATGCGGAATATTTGGCTGGAAGTACTTTTGACTTTTGAAGTGACTTGGTTAATAAATGTGATGTATGGTCTGGCCAGATAAAGTCACTGTTTTCAAAGCTAAACTAGCACTATGGGACTGAAGGCCTGGTCAGTAGTGGTGTATTTTTAATGAATGAATCAAGGCTTTTGAACCAATCTTTCAAGTGTTTAATTCATTTTCATTCACTTCAATGACCTGATTCAGACTTAGCTGTCTTCTAATATTGACTTTATCGCACAAGACAAGTTTGGGCTGTGAAGGAGCATTTCATTGGTTGGATCTAATGAATGAACACAAGCCTTTCATTGACCGAGTCATTGATTTGAGTCTGAAGATTCAGAGACATCTAATTCATAAATAAACTGAATATAACCAAGTTTGTAAAAAAAAATAAATAAATTAAAAAAAAAAAAAAAAAAAAGGTTGATTAAATGGCTTATTCTTGAGTAACTCACCTGGCAATGTAATCTGCAAAAAGAGTCACTAAACAAACCGTTGCATGACTCGTTTTAGTGAACAGATTCAGTAGATTCAATTCACTGGGAAAAAATCTAAATCCACAGCACTTAACTTGGATCAGCTAAAATACTGAATGAAGTAATAGTTTTAATAAATAATTTGTTAATGACTCACCTACTCAAAACACACCTGTCACCACCTACTCATGATAAAGTCTTCCAAAAAGGTCAGTGAAAGAATCACTAAACAGATCATTTTAGTGGACAGATTCCATCAGTTTGGTTCAGTGGATCTGGACAAACACCCTCCCTCAATTAATGAGACTGAATGAGTCATCTTGTTTGTGAATGAACTCAATGAACTCAATGTAAACCCTCATCACTACAGCTGAGAGATCTTTATGAAGGGGTATTAGTTCCTTATTCTGATCTACATGATGAATTTCAAACAGTTTGATCAGTCAATAAAGCTTTTCTTCTGTGTAAAGGCTGTCTTATGTGCATCAAAACCAAAGAGATGAATAGCAACCTAAAGCAACCAATCAAAGTCGGTTTCATCCGGACGAGGAGACTGCAGCAGGCAATGCCTGATTTATATCTGCCATTCACCAAATGGCATGGTAACTGCTGCCTCTGATGACAGCTAAGGCTCCTAGTTTGATATAAGCTTTCAAACCTGTCGGCCCAAAGATGTAGTGTGGCTTGGCTGACAGCAGGATTGATTTTCATGGCTCTAAAATGCAGCCTATGCAAGGAGAAACCAAGGACACTCCCTTTCTCAGGTAATGACAATCGTCTTTAAGAAATAATGGTCTTGATAACACTTTTGAAAAGTTTCCAGGCTGCCTCCAATAATGAATTCCTGGTTGATGACACAATGATAGATTCTATCCACCTGAAAGGATGCTGTTGCCACAATTTAATTGACAAGGAATGAATCCAGGCGTTACAAGGAAATTTCATGTGATCAGCAAGGTTTCAAACAATCATTGGCGAACTGATGTCTGCCACATATCTATAAGTCATTGTGTTTTATAGGCCATTAGGGATCTCTGGAGAAAGGCTGCATGGGGAGCGTGGCTTTTTGTCGAAATTAAAATGTCAGAGAGGAAAGAAATAGAACAAAACAGGGAATCTGTAATTAATTACACAGCCATAAAAATTCAATAATCAAGAGGTGATTCCACTCTCTGGTGCAGCCATTTCTGATCACAGCAACCTCAAATAAAATACATTAATCTCCCTAAATTACATTTTTAATCTGAAAAGCTGGTAAAACTTTATAATAACTGCACACTATTAATCATTAATTAAGTATTAGTAAACAGATAATTCATAATTTATAAAGCATTAATAGACAGTAATAATCAGTTTATAAATACAGATATAAATGCTTTATTCTTGATTTAAAAGCATATCTATAATGTGTAATTTCATACTTTATTCATGATCAATTTATCATTTCTCGATGAAGTATAGCATTATTTACAAACCAGTTATTTAGGAGTTGCCAGTGATTCATAAGTTCACAAGAAATGTAGTAAATTCAGGTAGTTATAAAGCATTTAGTAGTGGTCTGTTAACTATTTATGTGAGCTCATCTAAAGTGAGGACTAGTTATGCCTTGTAAAGCATTTATAAAGGATATTTAAAGGCTCAATTATCTTCTAAACAAAAAACAGAAACAAACACAACACAGTGATACAGAACATAGAAATATTAACAGCCTTTAAATTTCATTTGTAAAAGCTTTACAAGGCATAAATAGTCCTCACTTTAGATGAGCTCACAAAAATAGTCAACTAACCACTACATATGTTTTATAACTACCTGAATTAAACCTGAATTACAGTAGAAATACATGTTAATAAACCATTTATTAACACTATAAGTAACTATTACTATATGTCTGAATAAAAAGATGTATGAATGCACATTTAAATAGTTTATTAATCATTTACTTACAATTTCTAAGTGATCTTATGAACCACTGACAACTCCTTAATAACTGGTGTGTAAAAATGCTATACTTAATTTAGAAATGATAAATTGATCATTAATAAAGTATGAAAAAACAATTATTAAATACATTATAGATATGCTTTTAAATCAGGTATAAAGCCTTTATATCTGTATTTATAAACTGCTTATAAATGTCTATTAATGCTTTATAAATGATGAATTAACTGTTTCCTAATGCTTAACTAATGATTAATAGCATGCAGTTATTATAAAGTGTTGCCGAAAAGCTATACATAGGGATACAGTATGCAACCTCCCTTGCAGTCTGCAAGAGCTATATCTAAAAAAATGAACTGGACTGAACATTATACTAATAAAATCTGAAACCAAAAATCTGCTGCATTTACAATGCAGACTAGTGAGTTTACAGATAAGATGAGCTCATAAGATGAAAAACATCACAGAAAAGCTATTCTAAGAAATGCATGTGCAAATTATGTGTTGCTATTAACATTTACATTCGAACTTCCTCCATTTTGCACATGCAGGGAATAAAACCTGCAGTTTGCTGAGGTGAGTGCATTCAGTAGGAAAAAGAAGTTCTGCTGTTCGCTGCCAATGATTTTCCAAATAATATGCACCTGGAGGGCATCTATTGGAATCCAATAATATAAGTGTTGTTAATGTGAAGAAAGACACAGTGTTATGAGACTTTCATTGACTTGTGCATCAGCTAGTTCAGGCTGAACAGCACTCACTCTGTATATGTCAGAGCAGAGGTGGTACAACTGCAGGTTCGTGAGAGAGTTATGGAAAAGCAGGGCCTTTACTGAATGAGGGAAATTTCTTAACAACTGGCTACTTATTAAAGCTAAATGTGTCATTGTGATATTGCAAAACTAATGCTTTTTTAAAACGGGTTTCCTCATTCACCATTGGTCAGGAAACAGATAGTCCTAAGACAATATCTTTGTATATTAAAGCAAAAAAAGATTAAATAATTTTCACACACAGAATGCATCTCCAGATTTTAGGTGGCCGGTGGTTTCTTCCTCCAGATTTCAGAATCGCTGATCTAGAGCAATACATTCTGACACATTGTTATGTTTTTAAAAAGAGCCTTTTTGGTAAGTGATAGAATACTTCTAGAATACTACTAAGTCCATTAGGAGGGGTGTGGGGAGATCCTGTTCAGCACAAGGTCCTCCACATACCCTCACCACAAATAATCTCTGTGTAATACATCAAAACCCATCCTAATGTCAGTAAAGGGGTTTGGTAGTGTAAAAAATGTGTGCCAGCATCCACTGCAGAAATGTGCTTTGAATTATGTACGGTAATCTGCAAAAATTATTGCTGGCTAACCGCCCTTAATGAATCCAGCCAGGTCAGAATGGATTACAGTACCAGTGAAAACATCCACTTAAGCCAAAAGTGAAGCATGGCGATGGTAGTGTTACATATGGAAACCAGGAATAATAGCGCACCTTTGCTATTCTATAAATGTAATGTTAGATTCACTGAGTGTCTCTCCTGATGAAATGTGGATATGAAGACAAAGATGTATGTGCTGATGAAAGGATATACTGATCAGCTAGATAACTGTATTAAATGGCAATCTTCAGTTAGCCGCCATATTTCACAGCCCTGATTATCTGCCGCACTAATTACAAGACAAGCATTTGATCTTCTCGTGGCTGTCATTACTTACTGGGCTGTCATGAGTCAGCATAATAACATCGGTTTGTCTTTCTCGCTAATGTGACAAGGCAATTTGACATTTAATTATTACACACAAGCCACCAGTGTTGAGGAAGCTCTTTTAAAAACTGTAGCTTGTCAAAGTCTGTTAAACTGCGGTTAAGATACTGTACCGAAAGAGTAAAGTAAATGCTAGCTTGATCTAATTATTTAGTTGATCTAATATTTAAAGTGTTTTTTATTTTATTATTTTAATGTTATAGATTCATGTGACAAGTTATAATTATTCATATCAACATTTTTTTTAGATAATTAATTAAAAGTTTTTAAAAAAATTAAAAAAATGTAAAAGTATGGTATTATTTGGGATAAAAGGTCCCCTTATTGTTGGGACTGAAAGTACAATAATTTATGGGGTAATAAATAGCTGGTTGACTTTTCCATTCGTTGATGACATGGTTAGATTCAGATGGTTAATATAATTTATTAAATTGGGTATAACTTATGAGTTTCAATGACTTTATTAAAGCAATGTATCTGATTACATATGTTTGCGTCCAGAGACCAGGGGAGCAACGAAGAAAGGAGCCAGGGAGGAGAGAGGAGGGACCCAGAGAAAGAGGAGCCCAGCAGGACCCAGGCCACAGCCATACCAGCGGCCCAAAGTGGAGCCAAAAGTGGGAGGAGCCATGGAGAAGGGATGGCTGCTGACTCCAGGGGCCGACCAATGGCGGCGGTGCAGCTGGAGAAGGGGCCCGAGGCGGAGATCTAGAGCAAATGACCCAGGGTTATGCCGAGGATCCGGGGGTCCAGAGTAGAGCTAAGGGCTCTGTCAACGAAGGCGGAGGTGGTGGTCCAGAGATCGGTGGTGGATCAGAGTGACTGAGGACAGAGGAGAGGAGTCCAAAGGTGATGGCGGGCCGATGCCCAACCAAGGCAGAGATGGGGGGACGAGGGAGCCTGGTGGAGCTGATGGATCAACAGTTGGCGATAGAGGCGAGGGAGTTAGGAGGCACTGGGTCTACGAGCCGAGGTGGAGTCTGGGCCTCGGAGGCAGGAGGCGGAGGTGATGGATACTCCGACATCCTGACAGTGTTAAAGCAGTCAGCACAATTTGGGAAATAAATCAATCAAATCTGTAAGTGTGTGTGTGTGTGTGTGTATGAATATTCAGATGTGACCCCCTTTGTAATCGTTAACATTTTCAGAAGTAACTGTAATTTAATCACATGATTTTTCTCAATAACTTTAACAGATTACGGTTATATTTATTGTGTAATTAAATTACGTAATTCATTATGTAAACATGAAACTAGTTATTCCCCAACACTGACCATAATATAGTTGAAATAACATCAATATTACGATTAATGTAAATTAATAAATCCTTCCATTGTAGGTTCATGATATCTAATGTATTCACTAATGGTTAAAAATCGAATCAACTGCAAACTGTTATCAAGTAAGCTTTTTACTAGCAATATTACTCTATCCTGAAGTTGAGCTGCCTTCATATTTATATTTAAAAAACGTTGTTAGGTTAGTAGTTCAAACCTCAGAGCACTGTAAACCAGGACACACAAAACCTTCACCAATAAACAAAGACTACAACCGCATACATCACAGCTGAAGATAAAATGAGATGTATATGAATTAAGGACATTTTTTATAATGCTGCTGCTCTAGCCAAACCAAATTTAGTATTTTATGTTATTTATTGCTAGACCTTAACAAAATTACATATTGGATTTACTATTGATTTTAAGTCTGTTCAACAGACACAGCAGTTCTTCCCCGTCCCCAGTTTTAGACTAAATTTAATTCTGGTAAATATGCACAGAAATTGCGGAGCAGTTGCATTATCGAGCTTTGAACATATTGCAAAAAAATGCAATATTATTTCATTTCCATATAAACATTTTTCTTTCTTTTACATAAAAAGAACAACCCCAAGTATTGTGTCGAACATTCCCTGCTTTAGTGGTGTCAACACAAGCAGCTCAGGCTAAAGCATCTAAACTATCCCTCCACACGCAGGACCGGGAAGCCTTTTAATTTGGAGGAATGCGGCATTGCTATATTTCACCCATTCCTGGTGTCTTGCATTATCTTGGTAAACATCCCAGGTACTAATTTGATATATTGTGAAGCAGCCTGTGCTCCATCCAGCTCCCAGGGTGATAGATGAATGACTAGAAGATGAAATAGCGACTGAGATTTATGGCCTGCCAGCACATAGAATATGTATGATTATCTGCTGCAGCCTGAAAGCTACTTCTTTTGAGTGATAAGCGAAGGGAGAGTGATCTAGCAAATGACTCCATCTCCCCGGTGGGAAGGGAAGAGCAGGGACTGCAAACGGAGCTCATTTGTATCATGACTGTAGTCTCGGGCACCAAGCAGCAGCAGCACACTGTCCTGCAGATTGTTCATAGAGTTATGGATCTCATCTCCCGCAACCACACCAGCAGTTTCCTATTCTTTCTCTCAAGCACCAAAAAGCCATCAGCATAACTCCACCCCCCCCCCCTCTCTCTCTCTCTCTCAGAGACCATGCTAGTTATGCAGTAACAAACTGTAGTGATTTTACTGCAGTACCTCTGAAATATTTGACTTCTCATTCAGTTATAATACCCATTGGTATTTTCTGCGCACTTAAAGCGGTTCCGTTCCTAATTGATCGATGGCACGTCATCATAAATCCCCAAACCTGGTGGAGTTTATTGATCCTACAGGAGCGCTTGTACCTCTCAGCATATGTCACCTCACGCACTCATAGGCTGCTAAGTAGGAGGCATTTTTTACAGTGAGGGTATTATCATATGCACTCTGCCCGTTGTTAACTACATCGGTGATTTAATGTGAGACAGCATGACTTGCATGGCACCCAGGAGAGGGCTTGATTTGGTGTGTGGCCCAATTTATATATTTACATACTGGCCATAAATAACCTTAATGCACCTCGGCGGATTGCTGAGAGTAATTGTTTATCCACTTCCTAGCGGACATGCTTGACAATGTTCTTGATGAACAACCAGCAGCCTTGTTTTAAAGGATTGCTTTGGCTGTAGTGGATGCAGGCCGGGGTGATCTGAGGCTTTGCTTGGCTTCTCTACACTGCAGGATTGAGATCGTCATCATAGTCCCTTTAAGGTAAGTCAGTTCACCCGGCAGCCATTTTGGTTACACCCTCGGGCTACATTTTTCAGCCAGCTTCTCATCCAAAACTGTTGATCAAAATAACATACTTTAAATAACAGAAATAGAATCTGACAACAATATTATAATGAATTTGGCTTCTTAGAAACATTCCGCGTTTGAATATGCCTAGTTTCATACTATATAGAGTAGTATGGAAGCATACTACTATCTAACGGATGGCAGTGTCTGGCAGTGTAGTGATGCAACTGATGCTGGTACGTCACATAACAGTGTTAACATGATAGATGTAGTATTTCTTGATTTTCATTCATACTACACATTACAATAATGTGCTTTTTTTAACGGTCACAAAGTAACTTTCAAACCAAATGTATTACCTACTATACAGTGTGTGTTTTTTTATCTTGTGGTGTATCCATTAAGTAAAAAATAATACAGATATAGTACTTTAAATATCTCAATCTCAAATGGTTTAAATATATATTACTATATTTTTTTTTTTTGTTTAAAATGTTTGATTTTTATATTAACATTTTTCAAGTGTTGTCATGTGTCCTAGACAAAGTATTATTATAATTATAAATAAGCATAAAGACATACAAAACATACCACCATGAGTTTATAATTATAATATAACAATATCCCATATGCATTGCAGTATTGATAATGATACTTTTCATATCCCGATTTTTCATATCATATTTTATATTTATATATAATTAAAGTTTAAAAAAAGATTAAATTTTTATATTATTTGTTATTCAAGGTTAAATGTGTACATAAGCAATATAATGTGTAGCAGTGCAGTATGAATGTATGCTTGCTGTGATTTTGCCAAGACATTAAACAAAAAACCCACTTTTGTGCAGAACCACTTCCTTCTACCATGGATTCAAATCTCACAGCTGAGCTCAAGCCTCCGTTACTCTTAAAACTACATTGCATGATGAAAAAATTTGTATAATTTTTGTATTACACTTTTGGTGGACAAACAATTTTCCAAATAAATATTAATATTAATTAATAATCAGTGAAGCAGTTTTGAGATATTTACAAAATAAAATAATAATGATAATAATAAACTATTTACATATACTGTATGCAACACTATTTACATAGCACAGGCTATACGTGAGAGTTCGATTTAGTCTAATTAAAAATCTCACATGCTGTGATCAACTGTGACATCTTTATCCTTCTGTTGCTGTGAAAACCCGATTGCACAAGTCCGACCGACTAAGGCACAAATCACAGTGGAGGTGGGGTGACAGGTAGCAGACGTCAGCCTCATTTCCTGTGCATGGTGTGGACACCGTCGTGTCGCTTTGCCAGACCAGGCTTCTTTTCACACTAGCTATGAAACAGGAGATGATGGGAATGAGCAGCTCTCTGGGAAACAGGTCTCATGTAGCCACCGAGACAGCAGTTAAGTGCACATACACCAATGAATAACTTACAATGGTTAAATGGGGTAGAGACTGAAAAATGGGACGGTTCCACTGTATCACTGGGTTTATTACACTGAGAGTGTATCACAAGTCTGCAATGTTGCCCCAAGAGGGACAAACAGTGCCAGCAGGTTAAACATGGCGTCAGGTTAGATGTTTTTGCGCTTTTCATTCTACCCGTCCTGCTACTGATGTATTGCAGTTACCTGACAGGAAGAGCTCCAGTAAAACCTCTGTACATGCCAAAATACGTTTTACAAGCAGTATCCTAATCAGCTAGCAGCCAGTGGCCCATAAATCCTGTCTGTATCGGCTGGACTGAGGAAATGAATATATACGGCTGAGCCTATATACCCCAGTCAGGCCGGAGACAGACAGCACTGTCAGGGCTGTTTGTAAAGCGCAGGAGTCATGTGGCTGACGATAGTCAACAGAATATGCTGTGATAATTTATGCATTTTAATCCAACAAAGTGTGTGCATGTGTATGTTTGCATATGGCACTGCATGTCGGTTTTATGTCACTTATTTGTAAATGTGTACTCAATAGATTTGTTGTTACTACAACCGGAGTCTCATTTTCTACAGCAAATACATTCATGCATACAAACATACAGGCAAAAATTGCCCAGGTCACATTTCTCTCCAGAATCCAAAGTAATGTATATAACTTTGTTATAACTTGTTAACTTAACTTGTTAAAGGGTTAGTTCAGCCAAATATAAAAATTATGTCATTAATAACACACCCTCCTCATGTCGTTCCGAACCCGTTTATCTTCGGAACACAGTTTAAGATATTTTAGATTTAGTCCGAGAGCTCTCAGTCCCTCCATTGAAACTGTGTGTACGGTCTACTGTCCACGTCCAGAAAGGTAAGAGAAACATCAAAGTAGTCCATGTGACATCAGAGGGTCATTTAGAATATTTTGAAGCATCGAAAAAACATTTTGGTCCAAAAATAGCATAATCTACGACTTTATTCAGCAGAGGTCATTCCACCAGGAGGGAACATTTCATTTAAAAGTCCGTAAAAGTGACTTTGTGCTTCTTTGGGATGGCACAATCAAGCGACGTTCACCAGCAGAACGCAAGCTTCTAGAGGGCACAGAAGTCTGAAGTAATGAATTTAGGTAAAGGTGTGCAGAGCCAGTGGTAGTTTTGTAGGCAAACATCAATGCCTTGAATTTTATGCGAGCAGCTATTGGTAGCCAGTGCAAATTGATAAACAGAGGTGTGACGTGTATTATTTTTAGCTCATTAAATTCATCTTGCTGACACGTTCTGGATTAATTGTAAAGGCTTTATAGAACCGGCTGGAAGACCTGCTAAGAGGGCATTGCAATAGTCCAGCCTGGACAGAACAAGAGCTTGAACAAGGAGTTGTGCAGCATGTTCTGAAAGAAAGAGCTTGATCTTCTTGATGTTGAATAAAGCAAATCTGCAGGATCGGACAGTTTTAGCAATGTGGTCTGAGAAAGTCACCTGATCATCAATCATAATTCCAAGGCTTCTGGCTGTTTTTGAAGGAGTTATGGTTGATGTGCCTAACTTGATGGTGAAATTGTGATGAAACAATGGGTTTGCTGGAACCACAAGCGGTTCTGTCTTGGCAAGGTTGAGTTGAAGGTGATGGTCCTTCATCCAGCAAGAGATCTCTGTTAGACAAGCTGAGATCTGTCGGATCATCAGGATGGATTGAGAGGCAGAGTTGAGTCTCATCAGCATAGCAGTGATAAGAAAAGCCATGTTTCTGAATAATTTGCCTTTTTTACTACACACTAGCAAATTCTGAGTGACAATTGTTATAATTATTATTATAATTGTTTATCTGTGCCTTTGTTTATGGTCCTAAAAATATGATTTTCATGAATAAACTTTTTCTGCTGACTTTTGGTTTAAATATGACTTGCATTTCCTTGACTTGAAGAAGTAATTTGACAATTTCTCTCTCCTATAAAGAAGAAAAAGTATAGCTTGCATTATTGGAGTTGGTGAATTAACCTCTAGATGAGTTTGTTCACACCAGAGCTTGTTTGTAAATGTTCATCTGCAGACAGCATGGCTAATAGCACAGAGCCGTGAGCAGCAGAGAGCAGAAGCACAGCAGGGAGCCAATCGATAAATGAAATGATACTTTGAAAGTGAGCACACTTGAATCCCAAAACGACTTAGGTCCTTAGATAACATCTCAAAATGAGATAAAGGCACCTCAAGGGGAGGGCCATGGTAATCTGTGGCAAATAGGGCTATTTTTCTTTTGGAAATTAGTTTTGAGCAGTTTAAACCGGAGCGATATCTTTATGTGGGTATTACTGAAAGAATTCACTCTCTGTCTTTCCAGGACATCCCCACATGTGGCAGCTGAAGTTGCTCTCTTATAGTCTGTGCACAGTGAGCAAATGGGTCAGGCATGTTCACAAGCCAACTGTTCTGACTCACTCACAAACTCTCTCTGTCCACTGGGTTTAACAGGCCTGCAAATGCATTCTTACTCAGTGGGATCACTAGCTTTAAACCAACAAAACTGATGCAAGTTATACTCATTGCTTCTGATAGTAGTGGCCTGGGTTGCTTCCAGTAACAACACTATCCCGGGATGGCCAGAAAACCCCACTGCACTGGCATGTTGTGTAGTAATTAGAAGTAGATGATAGATTATTTTTTCTACTTAAAAATAAATTGCTGACTTTATGTAATTTGCATATGAAAATAGATTACAGGCAGATCTGCTTAGTAAGACTGTCATTGCATGATATGAATGCACAGCATGTGTAATTCTGCACTGAATGCCAATATCCTGTGATTAGTGTGACAGGATAGAGCCTGTGCCGTTCAAATACCGCCCATCAGATGGCAGCACTGAGGTCTCTGTCTTAGACTGAACACTTTCATTGTACTACAGTGTAATGTATATATTTAGATTTACACAACCATTGCATAAGGGTGACAGCAAAAACATTTATAATGTCACAAAAGATTTCGGTTTCAAATAAATGGTGCTCTTTTGAACTTTCTATTCATCAGAAAATCCTAGAAAAAAAAACCATCATGGTTTATACACAAATATTTAGCATCCCAATTGTTTTCAACACTGATAATAATATTTACAAATATTTGTTAAGCAGATAAATCAACATATTAGAATGATTTCTGAAGGATCATGTGACACAGAACATGGCTTATTGACTGCTGAAAATTCAGCTTTGATATGATATCAGCTTTAAAATATATTAAAATACAAAGTAGGTATCGTCATAATATTTCACAAAATTATTGTTTTTAATGTATTTTTGATTAAATAAATGCAGAAAAACAGACTTCTATAAAATATTACCAACCCCCAACTTTTGAACAGTAATGTATATTTCTATTATATTATATTATTATCATATATGATATTTATATTATTCAGTTTAGATTGACGATTGACTACAACACTGTTTCCAGTCTTTTTTATGTTTAGGTACCCCCCTCTGTAAGGTTTTGACATTATTTCTTTCAATAAAAAATTATTTGTGAATACATTAAATGGGACATTGGATGCAAAATTCACTTTTAGATGGTGTTTCCACATAAATGTTAAAAACCACCCTACAATGATAAAAATCCATTCTCTCCTTTTTGTTTTAATCCCCACAAAAACCTAAACAGTCTCAATTATCAAGCCCTTTTGATTTTCCGAGCAGAATGTAAATACTCAGATATGCACAGATATATTTTTGTCACAATTTCTTTTTAATAGGTTTAATAAAGCCAAATCTTTCCAAGCACCCCCTGGGGTACACACACCGTTGGCTGGGAATCACAGCACTACATGAAATAAGGTGACAACAGGTTCTTCTCCGTCACTGACACACACAGTCTTCTGACAAAGCCTTCAGAGCACAGTGAATATATCTGTTGTGCGCGAGAGGCAGTGGATTACTGCTTTTCTCCCGAAGATAAGCGTCTGTCTGGACACACACGTCTCTCTCGTTCTGACAGTTGCAGGGCCATGGCTTAGTGCTGGAGGCCCTTATTTACAGGACATTTGTTGCACTTGACATTTATCATTGCTTCAGGGCTATGAACTTCATGCAAACAGCATTGAAGCATTCAATACGCAGGGCTTTGGGCCTCATCCTACTGGGGCATTATCACAAGTCTTTTCACGCTGAGATAAATCACTTCCACTGCGCCCACAGACAAGAGCTCAGACGTTGGGGGTGGGAGCCACATCCTCGGGATAAGGGCAGACAGTCAAGGCTTCATCTTCTTTCTACCCTTGACTAATTGTTGCATGCATCTGATGCAAATATCACTAACCATTACAGAGAAGACTTTGTTATTGTGTTGATGCCGGAGGTACTTAAACCGACCAACAGGACTGTTTCTAATGAGTGGGTTGGCGAATACGTCTCCTCTGCAATCAGATAATGTGCAGAAATGCTACCGAATTCAGATGATGTGAATGTCTCATAAAAATACAAGATAGAAGATTTAAAGTATTACTGAATTACAAATTACGGACCTTGAGGAACTACATGACATCAAATGAATACATGAATGAATGAATGAATGAATGAATGAATAAATGAATGAGGGACTGACGACTGCAGTAATGATGCTGAAAATTCAGCTTTGCATCACAGGAATAAATTACATTTTAACACAGAAATTTGACTTTTTAAAAGACTACCTGTTTTAGGACACATTGCATTTGATTTAATATTTAATTAAAATGTATTATAGAATACATTTATTTTAAATGCAACTTAACAGTATTTATTTCACCCACTTAAGTAGGACATTTATGTACTTTCATAATTTGTTCTTTTGTCTTTAAAGGTAAAATTGTACAGACAAGCATTTATTGAAAGCTACAAATATAATGTCCTTTCTGTTGAATTTTTTCTTTTCTTTTTTAAGGTTAGGTTTAGGGCTAGGTTCAGGCTTTGTATCTATTAGGGTTAGGATCAGGGTTAGGGTTAGGGACTCCAGCACTTTTTTGATTCCGCTCTTCGAAATGCATCCTCAACCTTGGAGCCGGTGGTCTGGCCAGCTCTGAAGATGCTGTGGATCTCTGATGCTATTTTTGGATCGGCGCAATGACAGCGTCAACTGGAATACTCTTCCCACTTCACAGCGAAAGGTCAGGGAAAAGTAAAGGCTACATGAATGTGTAAGAAACCCCCTGTCTATAGACATTAGCCTCTAAGCCAGAGCAACTCAACCTGATGAGATTCGGGTCGCACACAGAGGTCATTATTACTCCGGCGATTCACCAGGAAAGAGAACAGAAGTCGAATTTCGCCCCCCAAAGTACAACGGGCTTGTCATAGCGATGTAATTCAAACACACCCTGGGTGAATTAATTAATTACAAAGCTGGCTCGGAATCAAAGGTAAATATGATTTAATTATATTCCTGGCATCTTTGTTAAGAAGCCAACTGTCAAGCATTAAGTGGGGGTTGAGTATCGGAGCTGCCTGGGGCCGCCGGTGATGGGAGTCCTGCTCAGCCGAGCAGGAGAAACAGGAATTAACAGGTACATGAAGACAGTTGGATAGCAGTCTCTCCCTGGTGAACACACTCTTGTGAGTGGCACATCGCTGACAGTTCCAAATGGCAAACAACAGAGCTCTCTTTCTCTTTATATAGCAGCCAGAAAAACACACGGACACCCTGTTGCCTGAAGACAATGAGCTCGACTTGACAGTAGATGCAATAAACTGGCTGTGTGGGAGATGTGAAGTTAAAGCGACGTGTGATTTACAGTGGCGTGTTTATGACCGCTGCTGATCACTCCGTTTGTCAGCGCACTAATTCTGATTGAGGTCAGCGGTGTGACTGCTATCCTCAATCTGTCAATGCATGGGCTTCCGTTTATGACATCACTCTTCAGTGTCAGTTTAGATCAATGCTACTCGTATTGATGAGCCATCACATATAATGTGCTTGTTTATGGAGATTAAAGGCATGTGAAATGCAGGGCCGCCGGTTTACTTATTCACTCTTATTGTATGTCCTTATTGAGACATGCCCAACATGTTGATGCATAAAATACCTAATCCCAAGTTTCTTTTGGTCATTATTGGTTTTTCTCTTTCTCTTCCTCGTTACTTTCATTTTGCCTTTACTTTGACATTTATTTTCAATGTTATATAATGTTATTTGTTTTTACATTTCTTTTTCCATAACTCTATATGTGGCATTTCTGCATATGAGAACTCAGTATTTTCTGATTAGTTTACGGTAAAGTTAGCATATCAGGGATGGATTACAACTAATTTTAATGCTTTGAAAGAAGTTTCCTTACAGTGCTAAGTTAAGGCTGCTCTGTGTTTATAATTCAGTGTAAAGGTGCAATGTATTGAAGTATACTGTTCACTGTAAAAAAATATTCCGTAAAATATACGGTAAAAAAACGGCAGCTGTGGTTGGCAGAATTATACCGTAAAAAAATATGGTAACACCGTTTTTGGTTTAATGGTTTATTACAGTAAAAAATACAGTAACACCGTTTTAGGTTTAATGGTTTTACCTTAAAATTACAGGTTAATACCGTAATTTAACTGATATTACATCAATATACCAACTTATTGAAGTACTGAAATCTGTTTTGTACCTTTGTATTACCCTGGCAACCACCAAAAGCAGGTGGTGATGAGAAAGTCACGTGATGAAACAAAGCCCATCACAAGCAGCTTTTAAATAATAAGATACTGTACATAGAAGGTGCAGAGTGTCATTTACACAGACACTAAACACCATCATGGCGAGACTCATTAAACTGAAATATGCGATAAACATTAATTTAACAACATTATATGTAGCATACAACCCTAATAAACATAACAGATAAGAAAAAAATAAGAAGAAACATAGCTATTTCAAAGAAAAAAAAAACATCAAATTCAAACTAAATTTTAAATGCAATGTAGAGAATTCTGGGAACTTAAGTTTACGTTTTTTCCCTGTAAAATTTTGACTTCAGTCTTCAGTGTCTCATTTTCCTTTGAATCATCCTAATATGTTGCTTTATTGTTCAAAAAAACATTTCTCCTTATTATTATGGAAACTGCTTTACTGTTGATAAAAGTTCAAAAGAACAGCATTTATTTGAAAACATTAACACAAATTTTAAATCACTTTTTATCCTTGGTGAATGTTTTTATTTTTCAAAAAAAAAAAAAAAAAACCTTAATGACCCCAAACGTTTGAAGCTGTATACATGTTAGCAAATTCCAAATGTACTCTTATGATTTTTTATGTACTCTTATGGGATTGTGAACATTTAATTATCTTGTAGACAATAAATATATTTGCGTCTTCAAATTCACTTGAAATAATCCTTTCTCGGCACAGAACTGCAAACAAAATCACAAATCACTAAACTGAAGGGGTTACTTAAAGCACATTTGCAAATGGAAAAATTAGGTGCTTTTTCATTTAGCCCTGTTAAAATCGAAGAAGTCACCCTCTCCACTCTTAACACCTGAATCAAATCCAAAGCTCAATAATTATAACATACTGGATCCTTCTGGAGGTGAAAAATCAATAGACTAAGGACAAAGAACCTGTGGCCATCACTTAATTCTCTTATCACTCTGATTTAGTGCTGGAGGAGGATGTTAAATAACTCTAAATCTTTATCTATGACTTTGCGGGTGCTTTATGGCAGTTCTAACAGCAGTACTGAGACAGAATGTCTATACCTTCTGCAGGATACACAATTTATAGCTTTATTACCCTTTGTCTTAAAGAGCACAAAGACACAGCGGGAGGAAGGAGATAGCAGCCGGTACTGAAGTAGGTGAAAAAGAATCGGATGCCATCATGGCAAGAGACATATCTCAAAGACAGGTTTATCGGCAAGGAGCCAACCTCTATTTTGGGCCTCCCTTGTCCCCTCAACCTTTGAAACCCATCTCATCCCATCCCACGTGAGATGAGATAGATTCAGCCCTCTGATTTATCTGTACGACCATCATATTTACCATAGTGTTCACACACACAGAGCCCGAGGTCAATGAGAGGACTTCCACAGTTGAAGGCAGAAGCGGCTTTCTTTCTTGTTTTTTTTTTTACGTTGGAGAGTCATGAGTTCCTGGACCGAGCAGATGCTTCCTCATATTTTCTGCTTTCACTGACAACTGCCGTATTGTTTGGCTTGATAAGGGTACAGTGTTCCCGGTAATGGGAATTAGGGAGAGGCGTAAGTCAACAAGACGCTGGGTGCGACTGAATCAATAGATAATAGGATATTCTCATGAATGTTAAAGGGGCCATTATTATTGGACACATTAAAAGAGCTAACCCTGTTTGTCTTCTCCGAGCAAGGCTTGGCGGGCGGAAATAGACACTTTAATGTTACTGACAGGTGAAGAGGGCCTATTTCATGTCACGCGTGAGGTTACTAAACTGTCAGAGTCTGACAGACAGCGTGGATTAAAGGGACAATAAGTAACTTTTTAGGTATTTTATTATCTAAAATCAATATTTTTATTCATAAATATGCCCTCAATGGTGTACAAATACCTATGCCAATGTTTAAACTAATCCTCGTAAATGAAGAATTTATTATCTTTATATACATGGGACGGGTAGGTTGACGGAGGCTTCCATGTAGTTCCGCCATCTTGCAAAACTATAATAGCAGAGAGGGACAAAAAGTACTAAGCCAACGCGTTTCCACAACGCGTTTTCGGTCAGAGCCAGAAACGCAGGTGCAGAGCAGTGAGAGGCGCTTGAAACTGCACCGGCAAGTTTAAAAGTCTGGATTGCATTCTTATTATGGACCATACATATGCCGCGCCACAGGAGAAGAAAACATCGTCGCCAAAACAGTCAAAAATAGAACGTAAAAGGAAACGTGACCGTAGATTACAGAAAACAAGAGTTAATGTCGGGGAAGCTTTTTCTAGGTGGAAAGAGCTAATGCTGGATAAAGATTTCAAAAGAGACGCTGAAGTGGCCAGTTTTCTTCTCGACAGGTAAGTCAGTGTTACAATCTATATTATAATATTTTTTTTATATCTAACAATGCACATAATTCAGAAAATATAACGAATAAAGAAGACATAACTACTAATTACAATATTTCATGTTTTCCACAGTCAGTAATTCATACTGTAACATTCGTTTGTTTATGGTCATGTTGCAGTTTGTTTGAAATAACACACCTGTTCACCTGAAGGAAAACTCGACGAAGTGCTATTAGAAGACATCCTGTCAAAGCTTTTTGGTACATATCGCCTACCGTAGATGCAACGCGTATTTGAAAAAGCGAGGCGCTGGAGAGCAAAATTAGTTTGAATGCAAAATACAATTTCACCACTAGATGGGAGTAATTCCTACTTACTGTCCCTTTAATTAAAGATTTGTGTGAGATGATGCATGAATTATGATCTCCAGCTGTCCAGATGAAGTTCGGCCTCAAGTATGACATAATATTATTGTGTTATAGTTGCAGACATAGGGGTGACTGTGTACAATTAAAAATGGCAGCATGGACAAACCAAAAGACACACTCATAATATATATATAAAAGCTGGAGGACTTTTAAAAAATTTAACATTTGTTTTTGGTGGGAAAAAAAGTATGCATGGTTTTAGAAAAAGAGGATGAGTAAATAATGACAATTTGGAAATAAACAATCCAATTTTTCATTCACAGAATCCTCAACACTAAGCTATGCTCATCATCTAGACTTCTGCAGAGGTTGAAAACATTGAGAAAGGCCACAAACTATTCCATAACTGAATTTACAACAACCAAAAATAGTCAAAGTCACACTAGTGCATACTCCTGCTTTCTGAATAATCTGTTTGACGTACAGCTCCATATGGTTTGCCGAGCTCAGATTGTGTGAGGACAGTTGATTCGGATGGACAGAAGAAAGGACAGCTTCGTCACAACGTGTTCCCTACAGTGCTGGAATATATTAGCTGCCATCTTCAGGGTGTTTGAAATAATTACTTACTGGGGCCATCTGACACTTTCGATAAATTAAATCACCCCCTTAAGTTTTAAAGGCAAATGCATATTGCGGCCATCACTAACATCTGGCCTGTCCCAGGAAAGAGATAATTTGCTGTAAGAAAGTGTTAATGCAGCCTGGTAATCAGACGCAGCAGCGCAGCACAGCTCACAAAGCATTGTGCCAAATAAAGAAGACAACACAAATGATTTCAAGAATTAGCGGCCGCACATGTATCTTCACAATTAATAACTTCCACTCCATCAAGTGGTAATCTAATTATGAATTATGTATGTGTCTGCCATGAATCATTCATGCACTTTATTAGCTAAATTGGAAAATAGAATCTGGGCACATCACAATGATTTAAATTTGTGTTTTCTTAGTTCTGCGGAGTCTAATTTTGAGGGGAGTTACTAACCTAACACAAACTGATTTTGAGCTACATTGCTTATGGTGATAAAACAAATGTAATCATGTTCTAATAATTAGTAAATTAAGTCTTGAGAGCTTTTGTTTTCCCTGTTATGACTCTAGGCAATAACACCGATTTCTCCAACAGATGCACTCGTGATACAGAAGAACCATCTAACTATGATCTGTTGAACGGATTACAGATGATTACATATGTGTGCAGATGATAATGCACTACATGCTATAAAATAAATGATGGCATAACAATTAATTATTGCCTACTAAATTCTTACTCAGTTGCAGTTACTAGCTGCACTTCTTGAGAGTGAAAATGAAATTACTCACTATTTTTTTTCCCTTCTTCTCAGCAAACGTATTAGCATGGCCAACAGATCGGTCTAATTTCACTCATTTTTCCAATAATCTGTCCTTCATTGTATCACTGTCAACTCACTTGTCTATCACATCAGACACTTACACTGAAGAACGTATTTGACTCATCTTATATATTATTTACATACAGCACCGCTGAAGGGTCATATTTTATAAGATCCACTGTTAGAATTTTTGTTTTCAGTAAAAACAGCATTTATTTTTCTTTTTCCCCCACATTCTCCACCATCTCCTTTATGATTTTGCAGTTAGCAGTGTAAATGTGGTTCTGTTGCTCACTTAAATAGACAGTGAAGTTTGCAATAATTATCAAAACCACATTCCATTTGATCAATTATATTGTAAATGTAGTAACCCAAAGGGCACTGTACGCTTTTGCTTCAATGACAAAACGCTTCAGCATGTGGTGTAAAATAGGCATTAGTTTCAATGAATGATCCTTTTTTTCTTCACTGGGAAGAAAGTTTTGAGTTCCAGGAAAGCTACAGTATGTTTTCACAGGACAATGAACTCCTGTATCTCAAAAGATCAAGTAAGATCCGATTTCTCTTAAAGAAGTTGTTGAATCATTTATAGTAATTTCCTGAATACTTTATTTACTCAATAGAAAATAAGTATAATTATTAGTCATAATTACATGAAATAAGTCATAATTAGTATTCCTCATCAACCCTAAACTAATGAACCATTTGTCAATATGTTCTGATGAAACCCTAGATGAAAAAATATGCAGTGTTTCTTAAAACCGCGTATTCCTGCATTCCCAAAATTATCTTAATAAGCAAACAAATTATTACTTCATTTATTCTTTTGCAGCTCTCCAGACTATCCCGTTTCCAACTACTTGCAAATCTGTGATAGTTTTCACGCCATTTTGCTGCACTTAAGACCAGACGGGCCTAATGATTCTTTGGTAATCAAGTAAAAGTGTCCACCCAGAGGGCAGGAAGGCAGAAGGCTAGGAACGGCACTTTAATATCTCAAACCCACACACACACACACACACATATACACAGCTGTTTTTCTAAAAAGAAGGCCTGACAATTACTGCTTCATGAGGATTCATAGCCACCCCTTTCTCATTAGCTATATTAAGGGACCATCGCTCCGGAGGCTAAAGAGCAATGTGATATTTCCCCCGTGTCCCCATCACTTTCCAGCATCCTGTCGTCACTCGGCATTGGACTTTGTACAGTGAGAAGTGTCATTGTGGGTGAAATATAAAGCGCTTGAGTTGAGTTGGGGGACTGATGAGGTCTTTAAAGGCCTGCAAACATTGAGAGTTTCGCTGAAAGAAGCAGACAGGGAGGTGCTGTATCTGAGGCTTCAGCTGTCTGCAATAACTCTTGGATGAAAGGTGCATGTGGCCCTCAGATGACTAACACACTGCGAGTAAATCGATACATTGACTCAATGAGTGATTCGAAAATTTGGTATTAATTGTTTGATGGTTCAAATCCAGATTTGGCAGCTTGATGAAAGACATTAACAACCCTATTTATCTTAGAGCATAAATAGTCTTTGTATGAGAGCCCAAATTATAAACAAATTTAGCCTTGGCGTAATTCCCTTGGGAATGTCGGCGTTTTGGGAGGGTTGTCAACTTGGCGGATGCGGTGATGAGTAATGGGAAGTGATTTTTCTCGTTTGAAAGTGAGAGACACAATATTTCAGAAGTCCAACCTGAGTGAACGCAGATACTGTTTGTGAACTGACATGGGCCTTTTCTCCGCAAGCAGGCCTAGGGCTACACACACAACGCTTGTCACGTTAGCTTTAATTAATGTGCTGAGAAGGGCAAAAATGGGAAGACCCCATTTAATGTTTCTTATGATTTGATATCAAATGTGAGAAGTGTGTTAAGTGATGTGGCGGAGGGCGGGGATCTTGAGAAGGTTTTGAGAAGATGCAGACTGTGGGAAGATGATGAAATCTCACAAACAATGAGAGAAATTCAGAGCTTGGTATTAGAATACATAAGCAGGTCTGGGCCAGGTTACGTGTTTTAATTTCTGAGCCTCCTCCCCATGGCAGAACTCCCCAAAGATGGTGAATAATGATGTGCCCTCGTGTATTTGAATAATTCTATGTATAATGCACAACCGTAAAATGATGCATAGCTGCAATCTCTGCTATAAATTGCCTTGAAGATTAGCGAGTCTAAGATCAACAGAGTGAACAAAGCAACATTTCTTCCATCTGCAAATATAGCAAAACCTCCCATTGTTGGCACGCATACAATTAGTAACTTTATCACGTATTAATTAGATGATTTTATTAACGCAAAGTAGTTAATAAAATGTTTACTATTCCCATCAACGAGGTTCATTTAGAGGCATATAAAAGTTTTTAATTCCCCCTGAAATTAAGCAGCTACAAGTCATTAAAGATGCTTTTAGAAATCCTTTCCTCCACTGTGTTAGTTTTTGATGATTCATACATAACCTCCTAAAAAAAAGTTCTGTGATTAATCACAAGTGATCTTACATAGCAATAAAATTTGTAAACGTAAATATATTCATTGAATAAATATATTTATTGAAATATTCTTTATATTTATTGAAATATTCATTCATGTATCAACATGAAGTATACTTTAAATAATATTTGTTTAATGTCATCTTTTTATTGTTTTTTTATTATTTATTTATTATTAATTCTGAATTTTACATAAGAACATGATTTTAAGTTCAATAAACTGACAACAATAACTCCAGATGATGTTTACAGTCACCTGCTTTCCTGTTTGAATACGATGTGTCTTTTGAAATTATTATTATTTTATTTTTCTTACTTCAAAGCTTATTTCAAAGTTATTCAATTCGGTGACTATCTGGGAATGCACTCGGGCAGCTATTGTCAGTCTTGCAAATGCAGTTTCTGTGTAATTGAATGGGGAAATAGGCCTACCTAAATCATAAAGACTACTTGCCAAAGTCATATTTCAATAAAATATTTCAAATCAGCAATATAAGTCGAGCGTGTTATTTTGCCACACATTCAAGTCAGATTCGTAAGACGAAAGTACCCTAAATGAAACAAAATAATTATATTGTGAAAAATAACCCACTCCTCCCGCCCCCAGAACTACACCTGAATTCAAAATGATTAAAAAAAGGCTAATTTCTATCACATATCTACACATAGTTTGTTAAATGAAGCAAACTATGAAAGTTGAGTGATTAACTTTATACAATTTAGACTACAGACTTGCTTTGCTCACTGATCTCAGTATAGTTATAGATATGATCTATATTATAGTTCCACCATGTTTCGAATCAACACACTCTGGCCACAATCATAAGTGAGAATTTCATGTTCAGGTATCATCTAGAAGGCTAAGTCTGCAGTTTGCAAATACTAATTTGTTTGGTCATTCATGTGTTCACATCCATGTTATTTCCGACTCCACTTGAGGCCACATTACCTCAAATAACCTTAAATGCTGTATAGTTTTGACTGATCCAGCCAGTGCACATGCACATGGCAGCTTAGATGTGATTGGAGATATTTTATGTAGAAGGCAGGATGTAATTTACCAGAGCTGCCATAATGAATGTTCCAACGCTGTCTCACGACCAATTCGTACATATTTTACGAGGTGGCTTATTCATACAAATTTGTACGACCTAACTTGTACGATTTTATACAATTTATGTAAACCCCAGTGACAGTTAGGTTTAGAGGCAGGGTTAGGTGTATGTCATTCGTACAAATTCATACGAATTGTGCAACTTGTAAAATACGTACGATTTGGCATAGTGTGGTCGTACGAATACGTACGAATAAGCCACATCGTGAAAAATGTACGAATTGCCGTGAGTTTGGGTTGGAATGTTCAGATCTATTTCCAGTGTTTTTCTTATCTAACATATGATGCTAATCACAGGACGTGAGGAAAAACATAAACATAACCTCAGGAAGGGAAAAACTGATGCTGGATAAAAAAGATTTTTGGCAAAAAACTCAGAAATTAATAATTGTATTAATAATTAAAATCTTTTAATTGGTAATTAAAATGCTATTTAACCCAGCTGTAATATGTGTGGAATGTTAGACACTAAATGCATATTAAAGGGAAGATAAAGTATAATTCAGATTTTAAAAAAAAACATTTGTTTATAAATCGAAGCAAGACACTGTAAACGGTTTAGCAAAACGAGTTCGAAAAATGTCATGACAATTCTGGACACTGTTATGGTGGTGGTGGTTAGCAACAGGGCTAATGCTTTGAGTAGATTTAAAGGCACAAAGCACAGCTAAAACCCAAGAGCTCTGCTCTAGCATGAGCTAACCTCCTTCTGGAAGCTGGAAATATGGCCATGTTAAAGCTATTCTGCGGATTCGTGGATTGTATGTGTTGCTGCAACCTGTATAATAGAAAGTATTTGCTTTGGAGTGTGTTTCGGTGCTGACAGCGTTATGATTGATGTATTTGTTCTCTCCGGGCCTGTCATTTTAACATATGGCACTGAGATGCCAATTGACAGTCCTCACTCAAACCCAGTTCAAAACAAACATCCTGTCTCAGTACACATGATGCATCCATGCTTTTAGAAAATCACCAGGAAATGATTTAGTTTGCCTCTTTCCTCATTTTCTACACTGCTAGAAAGCTGGACATCATTTATTCAGATTATCAACAGTGCTTCAGGGTGACCTAACTTAAAATACAACATAAATGCATATATGCTGTCAATAATGCTGTGACCCATACGATTTCCTGCTCCATCATGACCAAACTCTTGTCAGGTAGTGACAGCCTTACCCTGCCCCTCGTCCAGGGGTGTCTCTACCTTCAGCAGGGCTGTGAGAAGGAGAACTGGGAGCCGCCACAAATTCAGACAGGAAGCCTGTCAAGCAGAAGCTGTCATACGATGCTTTCTGATGCCATCGTCTCATCAGCAGGGCTGTCAGTCTCGCAGACTCTACTCAGCTCTGAGAAGAACTAACATTGGTAAGAGAGGAAGCTAACGCATCCACCCCATACGGAGCAGGAAACAACAGACTGGCTCTCTACAGCCCCTACAAGTGCTCAAGTTTTGGATGGATGTTAGTGATCCAGCTGTGTATTTACACACTGTCTATCTTCGACCCAGTTTTTGGTTTTGGACGACAGGGGCATGATAAATGTCACACACAGACATTTACACTTAAACTCATAAGCTGCACTGTAACAAAAATGGTAACCTGCCACTGTTGCCTTAATTTTACTTTGTTTTTACCAGTACAAATTTACATTTACATCTTTTTCTACACTGAAACATAAAATATAGACATAATGACAGCATCTAAAATGTAAAATCATTTATGAATCATTTACAATACTGTTCAGAAATTGGGGGTTGGATCATATTTTTAAAAGTCTCTTATGCTCACCAAGGCTGCTTTTTTTAAATTAAAGTACAGTAAAACAGCAATATTTTTGTTTTAAATGTTATTCATTCCTTTGATACAAAGCTGAATTTGTTTCTAAATATATTTAAAAAATAATAATAATATGTATTTACTGTCACTTTTGATCAATTTAATGCATCATTACTGAAAAAAAATATTTTGAAAAAAATAAAAATTAAATATTTTTAAAAAATTTTTAAAAAAAATATTTTTAAAAAAAGGTAAAAAATAATATTTTTTTTAAAAAAAGAACTTATTTATATTTAAGAAAATGAATATATTTATATTTTACAATTATATTTATGTTTTTGAGCCCCTAACCCAGACCTTACCTTAAAGTTAATGACGTCTTAAATTAGATTTTATATTTCAATTTTCTAGAGGCACATTTTACTTACAAATACCTACAATTACTAAAGAGATACCTACAGTATGCATGTCACTTAATAAGCGTATCATATTCTCCTCTGTCTATTTTGATCTAGTAGACTTTGACAGTGGATTTGAACCCACCCTTGAGCTCTATGCTAAGCACACTTGTGAATCTGTTGTTGTTGTGTTTCAGTTGTTCAGAGGCGGAGTGCTCCAAGTGCCAAGAACTTGTTTGTGCTTTGCTGTGCTGCGCTCGCCCCTGCTTGTCTATCAAGAAAACATATGGCCCCCCATATGTGGAGATGTCAAGGGGGCCTTTCAGAGCGATCATCTTCCTTTTGGTGTCTGCGTCTGCCTACGATTCAAGACTCGGAGTTTGCCGTCCCCTTATTTGCCTGCCGTATGGAAACGTTAGCCTCTCGCATGCGCGCACGCAACTCAATTTGCAACTTTGATCTGATAACACCTTGCAGAACGAGAGACGAACTAGTCCACAGAGCATGTTTAAGAGCTTTTTATAGAGTGTAAACAATAAAACACAATAACTGGTAAATTGGTGCAAACAAATCTGAATTGTAATAACCTGAGGGTAAAATATGCAATCACAGATGGAGTACTTGCCATAACGCACAGCCTCGGGCCCACAGGGGGCTGCGGCGAGATAATAATATAGTCTTATAAGCATACTACAAGAATCCTGTGGCTAGTTTTATTTCCCCTCTCTGGGTTGCTAAGTGCTCAGGTAATATATTGCTTTCATAAGAGCATGCAAGCTGTATTTTGCTTTCGAAAATATGTCTCAATCCTTTGGGCAGTGTGATTAAGAATAAAATACCGGCTGCATTACTTCCAAATAAATTCAGGTAATGACATAAGCAAAAAGGTTTAGCGGTAGAATTTCATGGAGCCGTGAAGCAGCTGACAGAGGGGATGGGCGGCACAGGCATCCATTACCGGCAGAGCGTCCCCATGGCACCCCGGGTAATGTATTACCTTTGGATTACTCTAATATCTGCCTGATGTATGTTTGCTGAGCAAAGCAAGAGCCCATGGGTAGGCGCTGAACGACAGAACAGCTGCAGGAAGCCCTGCTCTTGAAGTCGTCCTCACAAGCGCCGGCCTCCCCCTTCCTGTCGCTGCAGACAGAGAAAACAAAATGCAAGGCAGATGTATCGGGCCAGAGGCAGCGGGTCCATGGGAGCTCCTGGGACTCACTACAGCCGGCAGGCCGAGGAGCTGATAAGTCAGCCAGCCATTCGTCAGCCCAAATGAAGGCAGTAAAGTTGACTAGTGAGAACGCGGCTCAGCCTGGGGTTGGCAGACTGCTCCTCAGAGAAGCGCTGCTGTGACACTAACCCTCATAAACACACACTGTATTTGCCCCCCTCTGACATGCCTGCACAAATATTTCTTTTTCTTGATTCTTTCAAGGAGTACAAAAGAAAAATCACACCTCTCTCGCTCGCTCTCTCCGGCTCATGGCAAAATAATCAATGCTCTCCCAAGCGGACGTGTCTGTGCTGAAATGCAGGAATGCATACGCAGAGCTTGACTAAAAGATAATAAGCCAGGAACGGTCCTGTGTTTTACAGCTATCAAGACTCATCCTATTTGACATGCATTGTGGTGTTTACAAAGTCCCAGTAAAACCTCTAGCTATACTCTTAACAGTGCACACAGAAAAACACAAGTTCTGAAGGCGTTCAGAGAGTGGAAATCCAGCCGCGCTCTTATGCGTGTCCCATTTCTTATTCACAGCGCTATTCTCGGTGTTAACACCTGTCAGCTGACTGACTTCTTGTTCCCCATGGCTTATGAAAAAATCATGGCGATGGAGTTCGGAGTCAACAGTCCCATCAATATAAATTCACCGTGGTCTTCATGGAACATTAGGCGGAATCCGGTATCCCCACAAAGGCCTCTTTGCCGAACTGAGATATAGAAATGAAAAGTCCTGAAAGGGTCCCTTTAAAGAATATTTTCATTCATGTGCCGTAAATAGGGCGTAAAACATTTATTTCAGAGCACTGTTTTTCACAAGCTCTGTGTCGCTGTATGTGTGTTAGAAATGTATCATAACATTTATGTCACGAGTCACTGAAAGCATTTTCTTATTGTTTCTAGTTTTTCTTGAATTAATACTAGGGGAAGAAATAATACTTTGAGGAAGAACAACTGAACTTAAACACTAACTTCTTGAACAGAACTGTTGATATAAAGACTTCATACAAACAGATAATAGCAAATAACATTGGGCTGATTTTTCAGGGTTTTACTGGCTAGCATGGACCATTAGCATTTATGCTAACAGTAATCTTTTGCTTCAGCATCACAGCAGTGGAGAATTTGTCTAAAAATGGCCTATTTATAATTAATTCCTACAGAATAGATGTTGTGGAACTGAGTTTAGTAAAAAAAATGGTTGCAGTTTACTTAAAATTAGGGAACAAAATTCTTAATTAGTGGCCACGCTGTCTCGTTCTTGTTGTTGTTGTTATCAAATTTCAGCTTCTAATTACAGCACACAAAGCTAACATGATAGATATGATCAAGGATAATTCATAGAAAACTAAAGAACTTCCTTAAGCCATTTCTAGCTAGTAATCAAGCCGATCAAATCAGCAAGCGATCGCTCCGATGCAGGAACTTGTTGAGCAAGTGCTACCATAACATGACAAAGACCTGCTGTCATGCTTCTTCTGAGCCATCTGCGAGTCTTCAGCATTGAGACATGTTGGCATTCCTGCTCTGTTTGAGATAATTCAACAAGGCTGTCCATTGCTCTAGACAGAGGATGATTGAGGAATAGGAGATGACGTCTCTTCCATGAGTTTGGACATTGTTAAAACACTGGCAATCGTTTTTGTTTTGCATAAGGCCGACCGGCTGTCAGGACTCTTCTGAAAGGATCTGAAAGTCAATTATCTACACCATTTCTCTCTGACATCATTGTGCTAATACAAGTTGCTCTTGACCTCATGCTAGTGTCGTCTGGAGCTGATGAAAGTAAGGCATCTCTCATGATTGGATTAACTTCAGATGTGGTGAGTGTCTGGGAATATTACAGCCTAGGCTCTATGATCTGCCCTCATCTCCTCGTCTTCTCCTCCATCTCTGCCCCAAACCCTTATCTGTGGCCCTGGGCACTTAAATCCCACATTACACACATATACACTCGACCTGGGGAGAGCTCTCTCTGGCACTGGCTCTGTCAGCTTCAACACACACAGGCTTGATAATCGACTCAATTAAAAAAGGTCCAATTGCCACAGCAAATTGATCCAAGTTATAACATTACCATTAGCACTTCAACTATGGCAATTATAGGACATTCACAGGCAGTACCAAGAATAATGGGGAAGGAAAATGAAGTGACTTTGTACAAAAGGACATCCATTTCAGACACACTGGGTGGTGTAAATAGCTCTGGTGTCAGCAGTATGGAGATAAAGGAAATGAAGAAACTTTCCGTCACATGTGTTAGCGGGTTTATGCAAGGAAGCATTTCTGTAACAGATGAGTGGGTGGAAAAATTCATATTAAAATGTATTTAAAATATATATATATATATTATTTATAGTTTAGAAATGTATGATGACAAAAATAAATAAATACTTTTTTTTTTCAGCAGGGATGCTCTTAAAAGAGAGTGTAGACTATACCGTACATTGTTACAGAAAATTATATTTTATATAAATGCTGTTTTAATTAAATTGTAATAATATCACAATAGTTTAGAAAGTGTTGTTTAAATGTTTAATTATACACTTCCATTCAAAATGTTGGGAGTTTGATGCTTACCAAGGCTGTCTTTATTTATTTAAAAAGTACAATTGAATTATTTTATATATATATATATATATATATTCAGAATTTTTCTTAAAGTAAATAAACACTCAGATCACACATACGACATAATGCCTGTATGCATTTAACAATAATGCGGTCTACCAAATGCTAGATGCACAAACAGACATTTTGCGAAGCATTTAGCAATATAATATAATATAATAGTAGATAACTGATTTGGTAGTAATTGGTCATTTTCTGTACATGGATGTAAATAGTCTACATTTTTAATGGTTAAGAAAATATATCTTGAAAGCATTTAAATGTGAATGGCCCCGTGACGTTGCTCTGAAAAGGTCAATAATGTAATAAGAGATTCAACATCTCCTGACTAATGCTGCCTACAAGCAGAACAGAAAGAAACAACATCCTTTTAAAAGCTGGAGATCTCAGCACTGTTTAATATTCAGATAAAGAAGGTTTTCTTACGTGCAGTGTGTGTGTGTGTGTGTGTGTGTGTGTGTGTGTGTTTACATGCAGCACTAGGCCTGACTTGCTCAGACAGGGAGATGTCAGCAGCGAGTGATATAAGACTGAGCTCCACAGCAGCCTCGCTCTCTCATACAGAGAAGCCAACAGCCTGGGAAGATGAGAAGACGTCCTCAAATCCGAAGGCTCTCTCACTAATTGTTTCTGAAAAAATGACATTTGTCTTTTTTTGCACCTTGCTTCAGGTGTCAGTGCCTTTCACATTATAGGGCTTGCGATGGTGCGATTGCCCTGAAGCAGTTTGTTTGATGTTTTGAGGACTGTCATTTCCACATGCAACTCCACAGAAACTGAAATCTGTATTTATTTACATGCAATGTTAATAAAAAAAATTATAAGTGCATAAGTGATTTGAAAGTCAAACAACTGCACCTGCCATTTTATGCAGACCAGGTTTGGCACATTGTTACCATAAAGAAGAGAAACAAATATGTAATTGTCCCAACTGATGTCTGACACTTTCACATTCAGTTGAATTCTTTGTTTGCTTGCTTGAAAGCTTAACTTCTATTCTAATTCTATTCTATTCCCTTGTAAAGAAAAACATTAATACATATAAGTGCATAATCAAAATTAAACACAAAAGTAAAATTATGACTTATATGAATTACATGAATTATTTATGTATTATAACTTTCAATTATAACTTTCAATAACCTTGTATGGTGGCTTCAGGGTTTCAGCACAGATATTTCAAAACAAAGCTAATAATAATAATCATCATCATCATCATCATCACCCTCATCATAATCATAATGTTGTTGTTGTTAAAATGTAAATAAAACATTCCCTAACTCAGGGGCGAAAAAAATAAAGTTATCATTATACAATTCAAACATTGAGCTACTGTACGTCATCGAGGTAAATTTGTCTCTTTGATCACTATATTAGAGTTATTTTACACTTTGTCTTCGGCGAGGCCACGCAAACCGCAGTCTAAACATAACATTATGTAGACAACACTGCCACTTGCTGCAAGAAAACAAGTACAGCATTCTCTGCTTCCAGAAATTATAATAAATACTAAATAATACATACTTAATTCTGTGTGTGTACACACACACACACAAATACACTCACTACTTAATGCTGCTGTATACTTTTTATGATTCATATCAGTTTAGTGTTGGGTTACACGAGTTACTTTCTTTTCTTTTTTTAAGTGGATTTTTATCAGCATTAGGCAGACACTGCTGAATGCAAGTAAGAAGACAGTCACAGCAGCTCTTTTTATAATAGTAATGCATTTTTAAAAATACAACTCTATTCGCCACATTTGAAGAAAACAAAGGAGCAACCTCTTGAATTATTTTGTTTCATATCAAAGTTTCGTATGTGTTTTCCTTTCTTCTTTCAGCGGCAGAGGGCTTTTTTTTTTTCTTGCATTGCTTTCTCGTGCCCTCTGAGAGCATTTGTGAGCATATTTCAAGGTGATGCTCTGACACCCAAAGGAAGAGCAAATCCAATCCGAGCCGGGAACAGCAAGAGAAGCACTCTCCACAGATGGCAAGTCCTTAAACAGAGACTGAGAGCAGCCGAGGGACCGGGCCCTGTCTGTAGATGGTGTCAGAGAACAGTGGATACTTGGCACAAGTAGCAGGAACAATTAGAGTCACATAAGCTTCCCGGAGCAATGGGAGAAGAGGAGACGAAAACACGGCATCTGATTTTCAACAAGCAGACTTGAACTGCTATTTTACAGGCATCTCTTCTTTCAGCAAGAGTAAGATTCAAAGACAGAGGTAGTCATGCCCCATATTTCACTGCTGATGAGTTATACTGTACGTGGGCAGGGAGATCTGTTTGCATCTGTGCATACCTAATTAACAAATCAACAGAAGAAGTAGGCCTCTCCTTTGAGAACGCCCCATCACCCGGTCTCTGATACGGGGATTGCGCTCTTCTTAGCATTGTGCTCTGGTTCTCTCATTGTGAAACACACACACACACACACACACACACAGACAAATGTGCCATTTGAAACGCCAGTGATGAGATGAAGTAAACCATTTTACCATATGACACACTTACACGTTCAGTTCATTACTGTGTGTGGGAGGAAGTGTTCCAGGGGCAACGTGCATATTACTACAAAGACTGGCAATTAAAACGCATTTCATTAAGTTGGCAATATTGAAATGAACACTCTCTGAACAAACAAGCCAGATATGCACAACCTTCACTGAGAGTTAACATAGACAATCTGTGATCCACTTGAGAGCAAGTACAGTATGTGTATTAAAAACACTTCCATTTACTTTTGCTAAGGGTTATTAGTTAGCTATATAAGTAAAACTATTTGAAAAAAAAAAAACACACACTTTGTCACTTGAAATAAAAGTCAACTGAAATAAAGTATATACACAAAAGAGTAAACATTTTATTTTAGCTAGTTTCCAAAGAAATATTTCAAATTTTCATTTAGTTTAACTTGGTTTACTAAAGTAACTACAACTAAAACCAAAATTAAAAAAATAAATAACTGCATTGGAGATGTATAAAGAAACAGATTTACAAGCAATTTCTGAGTGAAAATTGCTATTATATAAACAGTTTTATATTTATTTTTATATTTATATTTATTACTTTATAGTTTAATTTTACCATTCATAAAAGTACAGTATTTGAAACCAACTGGAATACACAGTAAATAAGAGGAATAGGCTACTATGCCACTGACATCTGTGATGGCATTGGACATTATATTAAACCAGCCTGGAAGCCTTGAAAGGTCTCAGAATATCTGCTGTTTGCAAATTATATGTCATTCTCCCCAGTTTTCTATCTAGATTGTGTTAAGCTTTTTATTCGGGGGTATTATCATGCTTTTCCCTACAGCCATTGAACAAAAGCACTTGATAAAACTCAATATCATGCAAACAGCAGCCTCATCTCCTTTTATCTTTAGGGGGACAAACAAACAAAAATATGGACTTTCTGCATTAAAAAGACTAAATGAAGTATCACTTGCACATCACAATTGCACTTGTCTCCTGTTTGGGTTGATTAAGTCTGACTCCTGCCATTTAGATGCTTTCTACTATTAGTATCCTCTTGGCAATAACAGGTTTATTGCTGCTTTCATTATGACTAGTTATGTTCAAATATTCAGTAATACAAATACATTAAAATATATTGCTTGCTAAATGCAGTTATTTTACATTTTGGGGTGTTTTGGGCCTGAAAGTGGCATGCTTCTCTCTAATTCAACTAAATTGGGTGTCTAGAAGTTGTATAAAGACACATTTTTAAAGGTCAATTAGTTTGTTTAGTGTTGTGGTAATGATTGTTGTAATAAGCTGAGATCATATATAAGAAATAAATGTGTACAGGATTCAAAAGTATGAAACCACATTTGTTGGACCTTAAATATTTATACATTGGTAGGTATACATTTTAAATGTAATCTTCTTCAAAAACCTAAAATTCTCCATATTTCCAGGTTTATTCATGTTTTTCCATTTCAGTGTACATTTTATAGTAACGTAATGTTAATAGGACTCTTGATAGTTTCATGTGTAGTTTCACACACTTACACTAGAGGTCAGTAGATGTGAACATACTGCACAGGTGACCTTGTTTACCTGTATATTTCGGATTTAAGAGAACTATGGAGGATCCCAAAAACCTGATGATGGTGGCAGCTGAGCAGGCTCAGTTTATGGCTAATCTCGCAAAACTCATAAAAGCCAATAAAACTATTAAGATTGGTCAGTGAAAGCAACATAATTCATGAAAATCATGTGTTTGCTTTTCACTCCTTACCTGTAAAACACATTCGGCATTTGTACAAAAAAAAAAAAAAAACGGTGTGTACACAGGATGCATGTTAATGCAGCTGGAGTAATTTGTTTTATTAGGACATTGTATCTATTAGAAAAACTGTTTCTGTTAAGTTGCTCCTCCACATACACATACACATGTCTCAATTCCGATATTGATTACTGCCTGCCACTGTAAAAGCACAGTCATCAGTTTAAAGCCCAGCTGACCAGCAGCGATTGAAGGACGAGATGCAGAAATGTCCATCAGACTCTACGCTGATTGCTGATGGAGACAGATGTGAATGTACACCTGGGTGCTGATATTTGCACAAAGTTAATCATCAAAGTGCTTTTTCTACAATTGCCTCATTTTATCCTATAGTTTTATAATATGACAATAAAAAAAAAAAACAATAAAATCTCACTCAAAAAAAAAAAAAAATTCATTATTCCACAAATATAAAAATAATGCAAATCAGAATATGGCGCAAACCTGCAATAATTAAATGTTAGACAACACAAATATTCTTTATGTATTTAAGCCCATTTTATTAACCAATGTCTTTGCTTCTGACCTTCGATTATCCAGTTTCAATTATCCAGTTCAACCATACTAATAACCAAAAATTACTCTAGAAAAACATTTGTATGTCTTTTTTTATTGGTGAAGTGTGTTGACATTTCTTCTTCTGCATTCTACTGTACGGACGTAAATTTACTTTCCCTTCAGTCTGAGGCGTATTCATTTTCACTTTTGGTGTGACTTTAATATTTGCCAAAATTAAAAATATTTTAAAAACAAACAAGCAAGCCCGGTCCAGTTTTAAAAATGTATAACTTTCCATAAAAAGTAACCAAGTAAAGTAATTAGTTACTTTTTTATGGAGTAATGCAATATTGTAATGCAATACTTTTAAAAGTAACTTTCCCCATCACTGAAAATAACACCATATATGTCTGGGGAAAATAAAGGTAAAAAAAATATTTAGTTTTTCACTAGGGATTTAGAACAAGTAACTTTTTTAGGCTGGAGTGGAGGTTACAATAGTTATTTGCATTAAACCTGCAGCTAAAAACCATTGGTAAAGATAAAAACGATTTTATCATTAAAATATCAATTTTATGTAATTTTTTAAGTATTCCCTGACACTGACTAGATTATTTAACAATAAAAAAAATAATGACTTACATGACACAAATAAATTTTTCAAAATCTACTTTTCAGAATGAATAACCTTTCAACAGAACTTTTTCCAACAACAAAAAAATTGCAGTGGCCAAGAAAACGATTGATATATTTCATAAAACTGAAACGTAAACATTATAGCAAAGGCTATAATCTCATTATTATTTAAATTATTATTATTTTTTTTTTTAATCTTTTGGTCAGCTAAATTTATATTTGTATAACTCTCGAGCAATACAGCGTCATAAAATGTTTCGCCACTAGATGGCGCCATTTCTCTTCAGTTTCAAGTTATTTGTCCTGTGCGAAAATCTTTATTGACTTGTTAGTACTTACTCAACTGTGTGCAACCAATTATTTGTTGTAAGTAGGCCTTCTGTGTGCAACATGACTGTTTGTCATTTTCCTCATCTTTTTGTACTTAATAATTTATATTGATATTTAAAGTTAGATCAACATATCAGCGAATTTATTAAATAGATTTTAAAGTCGCTGATAGTAATTTTACATATCCCTTATCTGACCAGGAATTGTTCACTGGCACGAAAAAGTACTGAAGCAGTATTATATTTTACTGGGTTGTTGACCTTGCACACATACAGTTTCGTTTATCCTTAATCAGAGCATGAGGTGGAAACTGAAACTTAACTCGCATAGCTCCCAAAATTAGGCTACCTAACCTTCCCTATAAAAACCCTCCCCAGCAACTATGTTTCATCAGACAGAGTTTGGATGAGGATCTCATTGATTTGCAGAAGGTAAGACTTTGTATCTCTTTTCATAATGTGACTATTAATTTTATCAATAAGTAAATAAAATAAGCAGCTCTACATCAATAATATAAAATATTTTGATATAACTATGCAGTAATATATCAGGCAATGCCTTGAATTAATTGATTTTGAAATCATTTAATAAAAAAAACATTTTATAGAAATTATATTTTACTGATCATTTAATGTCCTATTGAAAATAATCTGTAAGTCAGATAAAAACTTTGCATCTATTTTGCATTTTAAACAATACAGGAATGTCTGAGGACAAACTTAAACTGTTGTCCTGCCACTTTACTTGGGACTTGCAAAAGGAAGATGCTGACCTTAACTTTCTCGAAGTGAAAGTTCGTGAGAGACTGGCAGTGAAGTGCGAGTGTGGAGGAAAACTGAAACAAAGAGAATTCAACTTTTTGGCCTTTATTAAGCATTTACAAGGATTTAACGATGAGGCGCTTAAGAACCTGCAACTAGCAAAGAAGGAACAACCGGACGATGACAGCAATGTGATTGTGACGTATGGAAACTTGGCCTGGGTGCACAGTCTCATGGGAAATGTGACTGAAGCTGAGACTTACACAGAGAAAGTGCATGAAATCCTTAGAGCTTTCCCTGCTCCGTCTCCAGCAGAGCTTCACAGAGAAGTTCAGAGCGAAAAAGCCTGGTCGCTTCTCAAGTTTTCTAGAAAGACCTACATCAGGGCCAAGGAGAGTTTCCTTGAAGCTTTACAGAAAGAGCCGGATGACAAGGAATGGAACACAGGCTTTGCCTTTTCTCTGTTCCGTCTGGAGGGACTGAAGATTGGTCAGTACAAGCGTGTACGGTTTGAAGAGTCTCCTGCTGTGCTCCAGTTGAAGAAAGCTCTGAACCTGGACCCGGAGAATGCAATGATCCATGTGTATCTGGGGCTTAAGTGCTACAAGAACACAAAGAACGGAAATAACGCAGAAGCATGGCAATACATGACGCAAGCGCTCGCCATGGCTCCAGATAACCTCAGCGTTGTTTTGCATGTTGCAAAGTTCATGAAGAAAGAGCAGTGTTATGACAAGGCCCTGAAAGTGTTGCTGGAAATGCTGAAGAAAGCACCCGACTCGTCTCGTTTGCATCATGAGATTGCCAACAACTACCGCTGGAAAGCCATGCAGATGAATGACGTACACAATCCGGAGCTGCTGGGCCTTTGCATTCACCACTTAGAGAAGGGTACCACTTTAAACCCAGGCTACATATACCCACAGCTGGAGTTAGCGCTGAGGTATGCAGAGCAAAAGGAGATGGCTAAAGCAGAGCAGAAGTTCACCGAGCTGTTTGCCCTCCCTGACCTGAAGCCAGCTGACCGTCAAGCCTGGCATCGCATGTATGGGGATTTCAAGCAGTACAGGTTGGGCTCAGAGAGAGCTGCGGTGGAGCATTATAAACAAGGAATGATGCTGGGGCGAGTGTCCAGCGAATGGATGGCATGCAGAAACAGACTGAGGAAAGTCCTTCAGCATGACAGACGGGACACATATGAGATCCGGATGTTCTTTCATTCCTTTAAAACAGAGAACCAAGATGATTAAGAGAGATCAATTCAATCTCTGTTCAAGTTCCTGTCGTAATCTTCAGTCACGTAATGATCATAGCAATAGTTCTGCTGTTTCCTTTTTGATCCACTGAGTGTTAGCAGAGTTATATATATAAGTGTATTATTTTTACAGTATATAATCTGTTTTTCCAAATGTTTATTATAATCAATTAATTGTCAGGTAGATGACGATAACCAGCCATTTGTGTGAAGACATTAACATAATGTAGTCTTTAAGTGTCTTTTCAAGTTAAACCTCAATTTGTACACACATGTAATGCAGTTTTTCATGATGCCCCCCCCCCCCCTTATGCCTCTTTATGATGCACTGATGACTGAATGTATAAAAATTGAAGGAAATATTGAAAATTATCAGTGGTTTTAGTTGTTCCAACATCTAAAATATGATGAATTATGTTGATAAATTAACATGACAACTGCTTAGAGTGCAGCATTTTTATTTCAGTGGACCTAAGCATTGTTTTCTTTATCATTTTTAGTTAAAATATGCAGCAGACATGCACCTTTAGATCAATACAAGCTGAGCGAATACGAGCTAAATTGCTAGTATTCAAAACAGATTTATTTTTTCAATTAGCTGCAGGAATTTTGCTTTATCTGGAGTTCAAGAAACACACACAAACACTGTGAGATATTTTACAGTCTCAATCAAATTAATGAAAAAAAGACACAAAATGACAAATATGTTAAATATAAACAAGCACTAATGGTTTCAGACTATGTAAATGTGTTATACTAAATGTAAAGTATTTATTTCTAAACTAGACACCCTCACATGAGAATGCATACAGTACGTGTGGTGCTTATGTTGTTATTGGCTGCTCATGTAGAAGCTGTGCTGTTGGATCGATTCCAGCTCAGTGACCGCTCAGCATGACTGAAAATGTAGAGCTGACTTGTGCTTTTCTGCAGCACAAATATGTACATTATAGCTTGAAGAATGTTGCTGTTGCAGTAAAATATCTGCACATTTGACAATATGATGAAATAGTAGTGTTGTTAAATAATAAAAGCAACATAGATATAAAGCAGTTGATTTTCACAGTTCTGCTGAAAATCACATACGCTACCGCAGTATATAACATTTTGCTGAGCTTGCAGGAATAGAATATGGAATTCTCTACATATATTAAACCAGAAAAACAATAGCCTACATTATTACATCTCCATATATATAACACACACACCCACACAATTTTAAACAGAACAAATATGTAAAGTTTTTAACCATTCGAATGCCACATTATGATCACTTGCTGTTTAATGCTGCTCAGAGGTGGCTTAAATCCATTTACACAGCAGTGATAACCATATATTTTGATGTTAGGGGCCGAGGCAGTTCAGAGCAGGCATAATTTACATTATAGCTATATTATAGGATATAATTTTTAATGTACGTTAAGGGTAGGCTAACACTTAAGGTTTAGGAACCAATTATCCCTGTAGTGGCTCACTATCATTCATTGCATATTTGCTGTTAATATTATTAATTAAAAAGCAAATATGAATTCCTTATTTTACATGACCATATTTTAAATCCCTTAATCCTTCCCCATACCGAAACATTACAACTAGGCCTATCTATTAGCTGTACATTTATTGAGGCAAAAGTCATAGTTAATTGTGAGAACTGATCCTTTTTTTAATTTCTGAATTTGATAATTAAATAAATGCCGCCTTTTAACATTCACAATGTGTATTCTAGCTCTGCGAATTTACAAAACGAAATATTTTAGAGTTTGGGAATCTGCAGACGAGAGGAGTTCATGTGACGTCTGTTCCCGGGAGATCGACGGAGGCGTGAGTGAGTGAGTGAGTGGCGCGCGCGAAGGATGCTGAGCTGAACAGCTGATTCTGTGCATTTAACCAGTATGGACAGCTCCATTACGCTAACCTAGCATCTATTGCAGTATATAAAGGGATACATTTTCACTAAACGCTGCAAAGGAAAAGGCACCAGCCTCACAATGGAGCGTGCTCTTCATTCACCTGGACGGACACGGGAAGAGTACCGGTACCAAACGGTGCGTCCTTCATCCCAGCTCACTTCAAGGTCTGCCTTCAGCTTTGGGTCTACAGCACCGCCGAGAGGTAATGCAATCCTTAGCGAATTCGCCGCTAATCCGGCCGAAAGCTTCGATTTTACAAACAAATATGCAGGTGGAAAGAATCTGAGGAAAATCAGTGAGAAAGAGTTACTGCAGGGGCTCAATGACCGCTTCGCCGGATTCATCGAGAAGGTCCATCACCTGGAAAACCAAAACAGAGCACTAGAGAAAGAAATCGAGGCTATTAAACTGAGAGCAAAATCCTCTGCCTCTCTGTCCAAAGAGTATGACCCAGAACTTAGTAGTCTGAGGCAGCAAGTTCATGAGATAGGCCTTCAAAAGCATCAAATTGAGACAAACCGCCAGAACCTGGAGCAAGAGTTTAACACTTTGAGAGAAAAGTATGAGAGAGAGGCTCGTGGTCGAGGCGATGTGGAGGACAGCATATCAGTACTAAAGAATTGCATTAGTGATGCATACCTAGCCAAACAAGAGATGGACAGGAAAGCTAAAGCTCTCGAAGAGGAGATAAGCTTCTTGAAGAAAAACCACGAAAGCGAGGTAGCCGAAATGATGGCTCAAATTCAAGAGGGTCACGTGACAGCAGAAAGAAGTGATTTTAGTAGAAGTGATGTCACTGCAGCTCTGAGAGACATCAGGATGCAACTCGAAGGTCACACGGATCCTGACATCCGATATGCTGAGGAACGCTTTCGAGCGCAGCTCGCTAAACTGACCAAAGCTGCTGAGGTCAACAGAGAAGCCCTCATGGCCACTAAAGCAGAGATTAATGAACACCGGAGACAGCTCCAGTCCAGGAGCATTGAGCTCGACTCTGTGAATGGAGTGAGGGAAGCGCTGGAGAGGCAGCTGTATGACCTCGAGCAACGGCACAATGCTGAAATCCATCACTACCAGGTAACACACCGTGTCAGGCACTGATAGAAGATTTTAATCATTCAGTATGAGGAATACATCATTTAGCAATTCTCACAATCTAACAGTAAGTACCACGGTGTGTGGCTTTTTTTCATAATGCGTTCCCATTGTGTTTTCTTATTTTGCAGGACACAATCAGAGAGCTGGAATTTGAGCTGAAAAATGCTAAATGTGACATGAGCAGTCATCTGAAGGAGTACCAGGACCTTCTCAATGTCAAAACGGCACTGGACACTGAAATTTATTCCTACAGGTACTTTGATTTTAACACTTTTTTTTGTAACCATTTTATTACAAACTATTAATTACGCACTACTTTGTAAACCGTTTTACTGGTGAGTAAATATATTAATTGTATTAATATGTATTATTGGTCGCTTTCCATACCTGACTCTGTTGGCTTCGCAAATAGTGTTTATCCAGTATTAGAATTAATTTCTTTCAGGTCCTTGAACAGTGCGAATAAATAGACTGTCAGCTCTATCAACCAACTAAATAGCCCAGAATGTGTAGTCTTGTAGATACATCCTTGCACATGCCTTCTAGGAACACAATCATGTATTAAGTGACATAAATAATTACATATTTATTAAACAGGACAGTTAGGCTAATTTTAACTTCAAATAATCATTACTAAGTGCTTTTTATGCCAACTAATTTGTTGATTGATTACAATGAGTTGATGTTTTTTTTTTTTATTATTGTGTAATTTCATGATTTGGTTGGTGGCCTTCATGACCATTTAGACTTGTGTTATTTAGTTAAATGTATCTTGATTATTTAGGATAATTAAAATTGCTTTTTATAAATGTGCCTTAAGGGTAAAAAAAAAAATCATCACTGGTGGGCACCTTTAGGCAAAACAATGGCACTGACATATTTTGAGATAATGCAGTTTAGTCTGGGGCTAGGCTTAAGTCTCATCTGAAACCAGGGGATAGTTTCTTAGGCCCAAGATTTAAAATGCACAGGTTTAAAATTGAGCATGATGAATTGTTTTCTTTTTTATATTCAGAAAACTTCTGGAGGGTGAAGAGTCAAGGTACTCTACAATCTCAGATGCGCACATTTCAGTACCATACATTTACAGACAGTCACCCATCTATACTATCCCTTGTGTCAAAAGGCAGGGGGGAGCAACTCAAAAAGCAGAGCCTCAGTACAAATTTGTTGAAGAGATTATTACAGAAACCACCAGAGAAGATGTGGAGATATCAGACACTGGCTCTGAAAAGAGTGAGGAGGGAAGAGAGGGTGACAAACCAGACGAGGAGAGTGGTGAGAAAGATGCAGAGGGTGAAACTCCACAAGTGGCGAAAGATACTGAAGAACCAGTCATAGTGAATGGCAATGAAACCAATCCTGAATTAGATACAGAGGAAACTGAAGTCGAACTAAGTGTTGAAAAAGAAGATGAGCCAGCTGATTCTGAGGTACAAAAAGATGCTGACTCTGAACCAACCCAGGACTCTACAGAACAAGCCACTGATGAACAAGATAAAGATGAGGATGCAAAAGGCACAGAGCACAAAGACCTGAAGAATGACGTGCAGGGAAAGGTAGAAGAACCTGAGGAGGAAAATAAACAAGCTAAAGAGACAAAGAAAGATGTCCCCAAACCAGATCTGTCAGAAAATCAAGAAATGCCAGAGAAATCAGAAATTGTACCAAAAGACAAACCATCTCAAGAACCACAGGATCCTGAAGCAACAACTGAAGTTAAACCTAAGCCTGGTGGGCAGACTGTTGGGGTAACTTCTCCAAAAACCGAAGATGCTAAAATCTCATCTCAAGAATCTACAACTGCAAAATCAACAGAGAAAGAGAAAGAATTAGCTCCAGTGCAGCCTGTGGAGGAAGATACTCCCAAATCAGATAAACAAGCATCTCCCGAACATACGGAGAGTGGAAAACAGACTACTGGAGAGGACACTTCTTCAAAAAGAGACAAACCTGATACTGTAAAGGAAGAAACTAAGAAATATGAGCCTATGGAAAAAGACCAAGAGGATAACAACAAACTAACAGAGAAACCTGTGGGGACAAAGCAAGAGGCTCAATCAAGTAAAGAAGAAAAGGAACATAAACCTGAAGAGTCTGTAAAAGATAGCAAAGTTGAACTGGTAGACAACATGAAAACAGAAAAGGATGCAAGTATCAGTGCTAAAGGACAAGAAAAGACACAAAAAGAGCTTTCAAAGGATGCAGAAGGACATTCACAACCTGAAGAGTCAAAGAAACAGGAGGAAAGCAGTAGTAGTCAAACAAGTGTGACAAAAGAAAAGGGTGAAACTGGCAAGCTAAAAGAAACAGAAAAGACACAAGAAGACCTTTCCAAAGTTGCTGACGAAAAATCCCAACCTCAAAAGTCTCAAATACAGGAGGACCAAAAAAGTGTAGACAGCATCAAAACAGAAAAGGTTGAGCATGCCAAGACTAATGAAATTGAAAAGACAGAAGAGGACCTTTCAGAAGTTGTGGCAGAAAAATCACAACCTGAAAAGTCACAGATATCAGAGGACCAAAAAAGTGACAGTGTAAAAACAGATAAGGCTGAACACGCTAAGTCTAAAGAAACAGAAAAGGATGCAAGTATCAGTGCCAAAGAACAAGAAAAGACACAAAAAGAGCTTTCAAAAGATGCAGAAAAACAATCACAACCTGAAAAGTCAAAGAAACAGGAGGAAAGCAGTAGTAGTCAAACAAGTGTGACAAAAGAAAAGGGTGAAACTGGCAAGCTAAAAGAAACAGAAAAGACACAAGAAGACCTTTCCAAAGTTGCTGACGAAAAATCCCAACCTGAAAAGTCTCAAATACAGGAAGACCAAAAAAGTGTAGACAGCATCATAAAAGAAAAGGTTGAGCATGCTGAGACTAACAAAACTGAAAAGACAGAAGAGGACCTTTCAGAAGATGTGGCAGAAAAATCACAACCTGAAAAGTCACAGATACCGGAGGACCAAAAAAGTGACCGTGTAAAAACAGAAAAGGCTGAACACGCTAAGTCTAAAGAAACAGAAAAGGATGCAAGTATCAGTGCTAAAGAACAAGAAAAGACACAAAAAGAGCTTTCAAAAGATGCAGAAAAACAATCACAACCTGAAAAGTCAAAGAAACAGGAGGACAGCAGTAGTAGTCAAACAAGTGTGACAATAGAAAAGGGTGAAACTGGCAAGCTAAAAGAAACAGAAAAGACACAAGAAGACCTTTCCAAAGTTGTGGCAGAAAAATCACAACCTGAAAAGTCACAGATACAGGAAGACCAAAAAAGTGTAGACAGCATCATAAAAGAAAAGGTTGAGCATGCTGAGACTAACAAAACTGAAAAGACAGAAGAGGACCTTTCAGAAGATGTGGCAGAAAAATCACAACCTGAAAAGTCACAGATACCGGAGGACCAAAAAAGTGACCGTGTAAAAACAGAAAAGGCTGAACACGCTAAGCCTAAAGAAACAGAAAAGGATGCAAGTATCAGTGCTAAAGAACAAGAAAAGACACAAAAAGAGCTTTCAAAAGATGCAGAAGAACAATCACAACCTGAAAAGTCAAAGAAACAGGCGGACAGCAGTAGTAGTCAAACAAGTGTGACAAAAGAAAAGGGTGAAACTGGCAAGCTAAAAGAAACAGAAAAGACACAAGAAGACCTTTCCAAAGTTGTGGCAGAAAAATCACAACCTGAAAAGTCACAGATACCAGATGACCAAAAAAGTGACAGTGTAAAAACAGAAAAGGCTGAAGACGCTAAGCATAAAGAAAAAGAAAAGACACACAAGGACCTCTCCAAAGATGAGGAAGAAAAATCACCTGAAGAGTCAAAGAAACAACAGGAGGTCAGCAGTAGTAGTCAAACAAGTGTGACAATAGAAAAGGGTGAGACTGGCAAGCTAAAAGAAACAGAAAAGACACAAGAAGACCTTTCCAAAGTTGCTGACGAAAAATCCCAACCTCAAAAGTCTCAAATACAGGAGGACCAAAAAAGTGTAGACAGCATCATAACAGAAAAGGTTGAGCATGCCGAGACTAACGAAACTGAAAAGACACAAGAGGACCTTTCAGAAGTTGTGGAAGAAAAATCACAACCTGAAAAGTCACAGATATCAGAGGACCAAAAAAGTGACAGTGTAAAAACAGAAAAGGCTGAACACGCTAAGTCTACAGAAACAGAAAAGACACACAAGGACCTCTCCAAAGGTGAGCAAGAAAAATCACCTGAAGAGTCAAAGAAACAACAGGAGAGCAAAAGCGATAGCAGTTCTGAAAGTGCAACAAGTGGAGAGGAAGCTAAAGTCACAGAGAAACAGGTTGATGAAACACGGAGTAATCAACCCCCCAAAACTCAGGAAATAACATCTGATGCAAAGTCTGAGCAAAAGGATATTAAAAAAAGCAAAGAGGAGATGCCTGATAAAACTGTAGAGGTGGATAGTGTGACAACCAAAGGCAGTGAAACCAGCAAAGATGTTAAAAGTGAAGAAACTCTTCCAGAAGACAGTGGTGCACATGAGCAGGTCAAAGAGAGCAGCAAGCAGGACAACATGGACATCAAAGGTCCAGAAGAAACAACTAAGCCCTATAGTGGAATGTAGAATATAAACAGCAGGAAAAAAAATTTGAAAAGAGAATGTTCAAATCGCCCCCTTTTGAGCATGACTTTAGAAACTGCTAACAGGAAGTGTGATGTTTCTGATGCAGATGCATGAGTACACTGTGATCTGTGTGTACATAATGAATGTGAATTACGAGGAATGTGCAAGATTTTATTTTGCTTTGTCCCTCGCTCTGATCAGCCGAATGTATGTATTAAAACAACGCTACATATTAACTGAATAAATACTGCAGCATATCAGTGTTTGTCAGTATGTTAATTCAAGAGCTATATTTCATATAGAGGAACTACAGAATTGAGTTTTGTAAACTGTTTGGTAATGTGGGTGTTTCATCCTCTGCTGCTTTTCGTCTCATCTTCGATTGCAACACTTGCCAACCAGTACTTGCATAATCTTAAATAATCCCTTGTGTCAATATAACAGCAATTCATCTATAAATGATTACAAGGCATTGAATTATTCTTGGCGTCTCCTAGGAACTCTGTACCCATAAAAACCCTGCTAAATCTTTTAAGACATCTCAGTTTTTTGATACTCACAGTTCCACAGTTGACACTAGGTCCATAGAGGAATGGCTGACAGGTGGTTTTGCTCCAGGAACCTTTCACATTGCACATGATACAGCTCGAATGTTTGGAAGAATCATTTTGGAAGAACTTAATGGTTTTATTCAGACACTCCAGTTCATGGAGCTCTCTCGTAAAGAGCTGATGATCTGAATCAGGTGCGTTAAATAAGGGACCCGTGCAAAATGTGCAGAGCAGGGTTTTGTCCCCACAAACAGAATTGAGAACCAAAGACATGTAGAATGTTACAATATAATAAGCGCAATTTTCTATTAATAAAATAACTTTGGAAAATATTTTTTTTTCCGTCCCCACAAAAACAATAAGCTGCATGTCTTCTGAACCTAAAGATTGGCTGCTGGAAATTCTGCCTTGCTATCACAGGAAAAAATACATTTAAAGAAATGTCTTATTTTAAACTCTAATGATATTTTTACAATAATTTTAAAATAAAATTTAAAAAAAGCCTTAGTTAGCATAAGAGACTTATTTTTCAAAAACATTACAAAGTCCTAAGAAAATCTAAATGTTCATTGGTAGTGTAAGATGGTGACCCAAGACAGCACAATTTTTAACTAGATAGATAGAAAGAAAGATAGATAGAAAGATAGATAGATAACCACTCATAGACCCAAAACATTCCGATAGCACAATGTTCCAAGAAAATTTTAAATTTTGCAAATGCATAATAGAATTTAGATTTCCCAGTAACAGTGAACACACATTAAATGAAAGTAGTATTAAACCATAATAAATGACTTAAATCGACTTTGTTGCCCGAATTACACAAAAATGTAAAACTGCGGAGGTCATTCTAGTTTTAATAATGGCTTTTTCTTTTTTCTTTTTCCTTGTATTCTGTCAAAGATATGTGATGCTTTTCTTCTGCCATTTGTGAATAAGCCTGTTAATTGAGCTGTGTAAGAGTATTTACATTAAGCACTGTTGTTCCTCTGCAGTATTTTAGGTCTAATATAGTTCTGAGCTAGACTTTATGGCATGAGAACCAATCTGCTTTGTAAGCAGCAAAAGATATCAGATGAATTCAAATAGTTTATTGAAAAGTTCAAACATACACATAAGGACCTCTCAGGTGTTGTGAATGCATGATCTCAGGGATTTAGGAGCAAAGGGTACTGAACTCAAACCACACCCACAAGACCCACTCTGCCATCACGGTGAGCCACAGATAGTCGTCTGTGCTGCAAACGAAAATAAAAGACCAGAAATGCCAGTACAGGGGCACCAGCGTTCATCTCCCCATTAGGCTACCCAAAAACTGCTCAGTTCAAGGGCAGACTTTACATACAACGGTTACTCTGGATGGATGCCGAAGGAAAAATAAACTGCTTAAGCTTGTCCTTGCGTGCATGGAAAGAAGAAAACAGTATAACAGCATTTAAATAATAGCAGGGTTAACCTTTAATATCGAGTTAAGTGGTGGCTTGAATCGCATTCAGACGACTAAGGAATATCAGATACAATACAAATGATGAAATCAGAGACAGTTTTGTCACAAATCCGCCCCAAACCCACCACCGGCTAACTGAGAAGGGAACACAACAGAAAGCCACAGACACCCTCCGTCCCAAAGAGTATATCATTACTGTGGCAGTGCTGGAGAGAGATGAAGAAGTAGTTAATTTGTAGCTGAATGTCTATAAGAGAACAACTACAATTGAAAAACAAACAAGGGCATGAGGACCAGGAGGTGACAAAAAGAAACATGATCGCTTTTGATGAGCCTTTACGCGCATCTCATCTCATCTGGAATCCCCCTGCTGGTTGCTGTTGGAGTTAGATTTAAGGCCAGATTTCTCTGATATTCCCTTGTCCCTGACGTTAAGCAGGAGCAGGTTTAGGCCTCCAGCTCCAGGCCCAAGCCCAGCTTGTGGCCACCGGAATTGATGCTCTTTCCATCAACCAGGGCCGACAGGGTCAACTTGATACCTGAAAAACCATCACAAATTTAATCACTGCAGCTTTTACATCACCTTAACCACATAAATGGGTTGCATCTCTAAGCAGTTTTATCAGTCTCCAAAGCTGAAGTGAATCATATTGTGTTGTGGACAGATGATGTTACCAACTATAAAACAAAAAGAAATCAATGCCTTTCACTAGCAAGTTATAAAGGGTAAATAGTAATACAGGAAATTCATCTAGAGAAACTCTTCACTGTACCTGGTCTCAGAGTCTGAGTATAACCGACACCGACAAGGCTGGTGTTATTCACTTTAGCCTGTCGAATAGAGAGGAAAATGGTGACATAATGCTCACATGCAAAGCCAAATGTAACATTCAAATCACAAACACATTACTAAACAGAGGCTGTACTTTTAAGAGTTCTGGGAATCTTCACAATTTGATTCAGAGTTGCCATCGGATGCTCAGCAGCAAAGGGGCACAAATCTTTTCAAAGTTACTGTGAGTGGATGCTAAATTCAGTGTATAAAATCGATATAAAAGCTGTACCAGAGCATGTCGCCTCTCAGAAAATCTGTGTCGACTCTGGGGCTTTTCTTTTTGTTTTGTTTTGCATCACAATAGCCTTAAACTTTGTCATTGTCTGTGTAGGAGAGCTAATGATCATCATTTGAGCATGGAATGCATTGCGCCCTTTTACTGTAATGCTTGTGTAAATACACTTATTTTCTCTAAATATAGATCATGGTGCAATACAATGACTGTTTGTTTTGTAAGATGCCAGATAAAAAAAAGATTACTCATCCTTTTTGGCTTTGGCTGGTAAATTTAATCACAGTGTAAGTGCACCTTACACTGCTATAAAGCTGTGGATCTCAATTCTGTTCCAGGGGACCCACTGCTCTGCATCGCTTATTTAACACAGATCATCAGCTCATTAGGAGAGAGCTCCATAAACTGAACCAAGTGTGTCAAATAAAACAGACATACAAAAAGTGCAAAGCAGTGGGTCCCCAGGAACATAATTGAGAACCGGTGGTATAAAGGACACTGCAAATTGATAATATCAAGTAATAATTATATTTATCCCTAAACCCTTTATTATTCTGGGAAAAGTACATTGAGAAATTGTATTTTATGGGATCAGATGCAAAAACAAGCAGTCGCCTACTTCTGAAACTGCTGATTTGTGTAAAAGCAATGCGAGTTTACTCACACTGATGGAAGCGTCTTTGTCCAGCTGATACTTGGCAGCAATCCCGAAGCGTGTGGTGTTGCTTCCTGCTGTCCAGGCCAGATTCACAGCCGTCTCCAGCTTATCACTCACTTTCTGGTAGATGGAGCCACCAAACTCTGAGCCATCATTACTGCAGGGACAGACAAATTAAGAATCATTAAGACTAGACCATTATGAAAAAACAACTTGTCCTGAAATCTCAAATCAATCAATCAAACAGTGGCACATTAACTTCTGGATGCTTATACAAAATGACTTTTCTTGCAAATTCTAGTCACTCTCACAAAGAGCAATTTCTTTAAATATTTTCAAGAACAATCAAAAATGCCATTTAGTGCATAACTTTATTTTATTATTCATCATTATATTTGTATGCATGAAAAGAAAAATCATGATTTTATAATCCTGTCCAGATTGTCCCTGTCTATATGGCATATTAAGTGACAAGTAATGTGTCATTCCGGTGACAAGATGCAGTAAAATTCCTGACGTCTAAGCAAACTCTGTCTCTGTGTACATCAGTTCTCCCTATATCAACACTCCTCCCCACTAAAGTAAACCAGGTCCCAGTCTCATGCACTCAGAATGATGTAGTGATGCTTCAGGACTTACACGTTAGTGTGCAGCTGGAAGTCTCCGGTTTTGTAGCCTACAGCAAAGTTGTTCTGGGTCATCTTGGACTTGGCAGTGTCGAAGGACATCTGGTAACCGGCGAGCCATCCCTCATAGCCGACCACTGCAGCGCCGTGGATGGTTGGACCGGCAAAGTCAAAGTCAACGTCACAGCCCAGGTTGACGTACTCCCGCTTGTATGCGGTCTTGACTTTTCCGCTCTTTTTTCTGTTCATGAAGGAAAATAAACAGAACTTAGCATCATATTTAGAGGAATCACATTTGTTTATAAAAGGCATTTAAAACATATGGATTATTTGCCTTTTGACTAGCTATAAACCAAAATTCCAGTCTGCAGAAATATAAACTGTTTGAACTGTTAATACTCTTTTCCATCAAACGAGTGATGCAATTACTTTAACAAATGACTCTCAAAGTGTATTTGAACTATCAAACCTCTCTTAAAATATATTATATATAATCTTCTTCTTTAGATAACATAAAAACAAGTGACAAATAGCTGAATCTAGACCATCTCTTTTAGTAGTATTTAAATAATGTCAAATATAAAATGTATTACAAAAGAAACAGTTATTTTAATTTGTAACAATTTTATAAAATGACTCTTTGGCTCTATGTTTAATCAAATGGATGCAGCCTTGGTGAGAATAAAAGACTGAAGCCAAACTTTTAAACTGTTTCAGTAGGAGATTAAATCCATTGATCTTGCTCGGAGACAAACGCTGCTCTTTACCTCTCTGCTACATGATCCAAAGCCCCTGTCGTGAGCTACATGAGCCTATACATCAGTGAAGGCCATGTCAGCAATTCTGTCATCTGAGAGCACAGACCCCAACGACACCAGACAGGTGCCACTCTCTCCTGACCGACCCATTTACAGTTCTCAGAACAGCTCGTGTCGAAGTAACCTTGAAATATGCATCAATGCACAACAAAACAGAGCTAACTCTGTCACATGGTGACACTTGAATTGCTCAGTACGATATTGAGTTACGGGGCCTCCATGACACAACATCCCGTCCCTCATCTCCCCTGAGACAAATCTGTGCTTCAAACCAAATCTGAAGCTTTTCCATCAAGAAAAATAAAATAAGTACCCTGTGTTTGGTGAGAAGGTTGTGTCAAAGGTCAACTTCAGTCCCTTTGTAATCTGAAAAAGAGATAAAGAGCATTTTTATTCATGCTAAAACACCTGCACTTTGATTCATCGTCGTCGAGTGATTGAAACCAGATTCAGACCTGGTCTTCGATGACGATCTCTGTGCCCAGGGTGTTGTCAGTATTCCACTTCTCTGTGAAGGTCAGCCCATACTCAGACCTCTTGTATTTGGTTTCCAGGCTGCCCACCACTTTGTTGGTGTCCGTGTTGGAGGAACCAGCGGTCTTGAATTCCTACAGAGATATTAAAGAGAAATATCAGTGACAGATTCATGGAGCAGGTGTATTGTTTAAAGCATTAAGTACCAAAATAAGAAACAGGTTACAGCTATACTTTTCTCCTTTCTTCTAGCTTGCCTCCTAATCTAGGCTCCCAATAAACCTGGCTTTGTACATTACAAATATTTTTGGCACTTTGACAAATTGCTTTGGTCACAAACACATTTAATGAAAAGTCTCACCACTCCACTGGCTGATTTTGTCTTGACATCGAGCTTCACCATACCGAATCCTTTCAGAAAACAAACCAAAAGGAAACAATTATAACCTTAACTGACAACTAATGGGGATTTTTCGCATGATGTAGTGGATTATTAGATACATTACCATATCCTTTGTTGAAGATGTCTTTGGCAGATTTGCCAAGATCAGCATATGTTGGGGGAATTGCCATTTTATCTATTAAAAAAAAGGAAAAAAAAAGTGTGTCAGACTCAGAAGAACAGCATAACTAATATAGCTGTGTAGAAGCAGACCAACACATTCACACAATTACAACTGAGCAGAGCCATTTGAAAAAGCGGTGGGACGTTTTGGGTGGTCTATGGTATCTGTAGCTTTCCATGGTTAATCGTAGTGAGCCAGTGTCATATCAGTTTGATAAATGACCCAGTCTGAATGCAGCTGCTCTGCTCCAGCTAATCTGAACTGACAGCAGGCCACTCCTAACTGAGTCAGCGAGGCAGGAAGTGACGCACTGACTCATTCCACACTAATCTACAAGAGTGGAGCATGTGCACAAGTCAACATGAGATGGAATTATAGCAATAAAACTGAAGAAGGTGTGGAGGCAAGGGTGTGGAGATGATTAAAAGAAAAAAATAGCTAGGCTTTGGTGTAAGGTCTGAATAATGTGTTTGCAGTTACATCCAGGAAATGTACAGGCTGTGTTCATCATGGAATTGTGAGTAAGAGACCAATCACAATGCATTATACACTAATGGAAAAAAGACAACCAATCAAAATGCTAAATTTTGAAGATGTTTTACATAAATTCTAAATATATTCTAGACCCAGTAAAAAGGTGGTCACACTAGACATTGAACACTCAGTTTCTTTGGACACTGCAAAGATTGTGATATGACGTTATGCTCGGTGGCATTTAACAAATAATAATAAATCCAAAATGTAAAACTGTACAAAATCCCCACTTTGTACTCCAAAGTTCAAGTTTGTTTTTCATGCTTGTGTTTCCGGTATTGTGCATTTGCATGCATATGAAAATGAAGTACATGAAATGGACTGAAAAGTGTAATGTGACATGCAAGATTTTCACATTTTAATATTACATCTCAAATGAATCAATTCATAAATAAATAAATAACAGAGACCGTACCCTTGGGGTTAGACTTTTGAACGTTTTTAAAGAGATAGTTCTCCTTCAGTTGCTGATTGACTTCCATACTATAGTATGGAAAAAAACAGAAAAAGAAAAACTACGCAACAGAAAAAGAAGTCAATGGGGACCAGCAACTGAAGGTGAACCATCCCCTGTTAAAAAGAACAATGGAAAAATGTAAAACCAGCCTAAGATTTTTTGCTGGTCTTAACTGGTTTAGCCTGGTCAAGCTGGTCTCCTAGTGAGTTCAAGCTTTAAAAAGAAGCCATCAACCAAACAGAGCAGACTGGAAGACTAATATATAATAATGCCTTGCAAACACTGTAAATAATCCTCAGACAACAAATATAAGAACATATACTAAAATCACATTTCCAAAGAGACAATAGGCTGTAACTTACTCTAAATATAAAACATCACTGTGACCTTTACCATACAGAACAGTTAAAGGAAAGTCTGGCCCTGAAATCATGACAGGCGTTTCCATGTCTATCTTCTCAAGAAGAACTACATCACCACTTCTAAAGAAATACTCCTACACCTTTGAAACAATTCCTGACTAGTTCTTCTGTAGTAAAAAACAACAACAAGGGAGTATTCATTTCTATTAAATAAAAAAGGTATCCTCTTGTGCAGGAACCTTATAGATTTATAGTAAAGTCAGCTCGGGTCTGAGAACTGATTCATTATAAAGGGCATAGTAAGGGCAATGGTGACTGCGGATCTCCTTCCTCATTTTCAGAAACCACAGGAAACCCGCACGGCGACGAAAGGACAAACTCACGACTATAAACGAAATCAGAAAAAGTTAAGGCACGAACTGTGATTAAAACACAGAAATAAGAGCAGTAGAAATGATCGGTGGGGACACGGGTCAGGCGGCTCCAGACCTCGTGTGAGCTGCGGGAAGCCCAGCACTGAGCCGGAGATCTGGGAGTAAAGCCACGCTACAGAGGAGGCTGGAGAGCCGAAGACCTGTGTTCATGATCTTAGACCGCGGGCTGCTGCGTCTGTCTGGCTGTGACAGTACAGCAGGCCGAGAGTCCCAACTCTGGGTGATTCAGCTAACGCGAGCTAACGCGCTAGCACTAGGGAGAACGCATGCAATTTGACAGCTCCAAAGCTGAAATGTTCGCGGTTTATGATTTCTGCGTTGCTTACTGACGTACCTGTTAAAATGAGTTGCGTGAGGTTATTCAGGCGCGACTGTTGAACTTATTCCCAGCGCTGAGCCAGTGTGCGGTGTCCGGCCGGTTGGAGGGCGAACTGAAGGAGACTGTAATGTAACACACCCGTGCCGACAACCTCCTGCTCAAGGACCCCAGGCTGCCCCATCGGTGCCTGATGGTAAATGCTTACAGCCAAGTGCTTCTATTCACGTTGCCAATATAGAAATATCCCATTACTCAAATATAACAATTTAAAGAAATTTTATTAGAGCTTAAATGGTATGAAAATGTCTTATAATGACTAAAGTGACCAAAATTAGCACGTATTGTTCAAATGTGCTGGAAATGTTCAAAAAGTACTGACACATAAATCGTTTCACTAAGTTTTATATATAAAATCCACAAACAACTAATACAAATTTTTAATTATTAATATAATATACTTAATATAATTTAATATAAATTATTAATAATATTACATAATAATAACCATGTTTATAATTATAATTATTATTATCATAATCATTATTATACATTTTCATTATATTATTATTATTGAACAACATTTAGGGAAGACTTAAATGTTGATTTTTGATTTTTGATTTTTTTTTTTTTTTTTTTTTTTTTTTTTTTTACTTATCTTTGATTTATTTATTTCTGTTTTAGTAATTATAGATCTTAGAACTTAGAACTTATCATTTTTTATGTTTTCCGTTAAACATAAAATTCATTCATTTAATTTAAAAATAATTTAAATTTAAATTTAATAAAATCTAATATTTTAATGTATTTATTTCAGCCTTATTTCAATTGGCAAAAAGGAAAAGGTGTGGGGGGGGTATGTTTTAGTCAGCAGACTTTCTGGTTTTCATTTCAATGTAAGTGCAAAAGAAAGTGGGCTTCGTATAACTGTTAACGACTGAGTCATAATTCTGAAGCTAATAACATCGAATTTAAATTCAGAACAAGTGGTTATTTATCTGCAGAAATCACAGAGCGTTCTTTGAGTGTCTTTCAGTTCACTTCAACTGAAGTGACGTCAGTGCTGCTGAGCGATGCCTCCACTGTCCTCTCGGGGCTGCTAAAGCACTTCTAAAGTTACAAAAACGTAAAAAAAAAAAAAGAAAAAAAAGGTGAGTTTGTTCCATTGCTTGTGCTGTGATGTTTCAAAAGTTTTGCTAAATCTAGTGATTAAAAACGTTTTAGAGGTCCGGGCACATCAGGGAATTCTGTTTTTCCAATTCTCCAAATTTCTGATCTAAAAGTGTCTGGAGTCAAAGACCACAGGCCTGCACACATCGTCCAAAGACCACAATGATAAAAGGTTATTAATGAAGTTTGATTTATCAAACATGTGTTGTGAAGATGTCAGCCACTGTGTTCCCAATTTTGACCAATATCTGCTCCATGAAGAGTCCAAATATATACCAGTGTTTGACAGATATGTCAGTAACTGGCATGTAGCCTAATGAATGAATCATGATAATTGTTTACTCGTTATGCTATACAGCATAAAACAAGCAAACTTCAGTGTGTTCTCTATTAAATGTTTATCTTTTTTAACATAACAAAACCAAAACAAAATACAATTCACAATCATGAATAATGTCTGTACTGCTGAGTATCTCATAAACATGCATGTATTTAGTGTTGCAATCACTGCGGATGATTTTGTGAAGACCCTGAGAACATCCTCAGCAGGAAGGACAGACACATCTCTGCTATGACCTTGAGTGCTAAAGTCAGACTCTCAATCATGCACTCATGTGCTTCTGGGAAAGGCTTCCTCCACATATTTTCTTAGATTTTCTATCTAAATAACCATTTTTAATAGTAAACTTTCATAAAGCACTAATCCGTTTGTTGTCTTCATATCTTGGTAAAATTCATTTAAATACTTAGAAGAGTCTCTATAGTATTTAGTCACATTTTGGGCAGGTCTTTCTCGGAAAAGAGCTCTTAATCTCTAAAGATTAAAAAAGGGTATAATAACAATATCAGAGTCCAGCCGCTTTTAGGTCAGTGCAGTGGAGGTCGACTGTAAGGTCGGTTCTCAGGGGCCTTTTTTATTTTGTATAATGAACTTTCTCTTCTCTTCCTGTGCTGAGGGACCATTTGAGAGTTTGACAGTGTGATGCATGTTTGTGTAGATATTTCACAAGATTTATTAGAAAATATTTTAGTCATGATGTATGTGGGTCTTAAATTCATTGCTTTCTGTGTCCTGCGGAGTGTGCGCTAAAGGCAAAGACATGGAGCTAATGGGATTACACACGAAAGCCAGTTGACCCCTATGACCCCATTTTGTTCCCTCTCGCTCCATGGCTCATGCACCGTACAGTACATGAGGATTGAATGCTTTTTACATTTGTCCAGTTTCTTAAATTGCTGGTAATAAAACAGCATTTGGCACTGTGATGATAATCAACTTAAATTAGCATAAGTTAATTAAATTATAAAATGCATCACCCTGGAAGGTTCACATGAGAAACTGATACTCAAAAATAAACGGCGTAGTTCGACACTGGCTACTTTAAGATTTCTTTTATTGCTCCACTCAGACTCCCCTTAAAAACACAGCACAAATGTATTCACTCATATCTCAGAGAAGAAACTAAAATCAACCAGATTAAGGTGATTTAAAGGAAGCGAAACAGAGAGAAAATACAAACATGTAGATTACAGCCTTTTCAGTTTCACAGAACCAGTATTTATCCACTGAGAAAGCCACAATGTGAAATGTTTGTTGAACTCCACTGATTTCATCTATTTAACAGAGTTTATTAAAGGCCTTGACACACATAAATGACCAACTCAGAATATCATTTAACTTTCCTATGGGAAATAATTTGTTTAGTATATCCAGGCTGTTTTAATCACCAATTATTACAGTAATTTATAAAAGCAAACATCTGATGCAACAGGCTGCTGAAAATAACTTTCCTAATTTCCTTTAATTGGTTGTTTTTTAATGCTCAAAAATGCAAAGAGAAACTATTTACTACTAGAGAAAAAGTACAAGAATTAAGAGGGAGATGCAAGAAACAGTCATGTTATCCATGTTCAAGCCAATTCAGTAGTAATGCACTGCAGTTTGATGCATGGAACACTTCTAAGACGGAGACTATTACTGCACTTTAAAACACATCCATCAAAATATGATCAAGTGCAGTGCTAAAAAGAGATTCTGGAAAATGTGTGTGTGTTTAAGTGTTTCCACCACTAGATAGTAAAAGGAGCCAGCTCCCACAGTTGTACAAATATGCTATCAAAAAAAAAAAAAAACTTGGGAAATGTATACATTGAATCTCTGTAAAACTGATCAAATGTATCATTTCATTAGGCTATGGGAATTTAAACTGAGCTGGTAAGGATTTACATGTGTATGAGGCCTGGCAAACCACATAACCAGTGCAGTAGTTTTATTCCACGTATCTCCAACAAAACATGGCTTCATTTGGATGATCTCAGAGCTGACAGGGTTGCATAAATGCATTGTTGTAGTGCATACATTGTGACGTTATCCAAAGAATTAGTTTGGTCGCACACAGACAGACAGACTCAACATTAGAACTCAAGTTTGATAAGGAATACAAAAGCTATGCCATTAGCAAACTGAACATTTAGCATATTTTATTGGTCAAATGGCACAAAGCCAGTCAGAAGAGGTTAAAAAATGATGAATGTGCATTGTCTGTGCAGTAGCTCTAGATGGCAGAAGCATCCTGTACCTTTTGAACATCAGAGCATGAAAAATATTCATTCACAATAGAGTTTATATAAGAAGCACATCACTGCTGGGGATGTCAATCAAAGTCGAATGAAGGCCAAAACTAACATGGCTATTTTCCATCATTTAAAGCCATTGAAACGCTAAACAATATTCCAGAATAATTATAAACCTGAAGTTACGAGCCATAGGAAATTTGCTATGGACTGTTTTCAGCCGTGGTTTAAAGTCAGCTCGGAAGTAATGCCAGATCTTTGATAAGCCATTTGATAAAAGAACAGGAAGATGAGATAAACCAGAAAACGTAGGATTTAGGATAGAACTTGCAAGTTTTCGGCAGGTTAAAATTCACAATAAAGGTAAATCTCTTTCACACACAGAAGCTTGCATGATGCTACACTGAATGGAGGAATTTGAATCCTTTACATTCATAACATACACTTTAAGGCCTGATTTACTAAAGTCTTTCACTAATGCACTGAAGTCTTCAGCAAATGCAAAAATCAGCAGCACAGCCTGTAACTAGTCACCGTATGGGATCATTTTTGCACATGCTAAGAACTGTAGCATCACACTTTAGTAAATCTAGCCCTTGTTAGGATAAATATTGTAATTAGATGATCCAAATTATTTAGTGATCAGCTGTTACAAAATAAAGCCTAGGTCATGTCAGTTACACAAAGAATAAATTCAGAATTTACTCATAACAGATTTCTAAAAGAAGTGGAATGATACATGACAGTAAGTAAATGTTCCCTCATCGCTCCTTCAGATTCCTTCTTTGTTCCTTCTGCGGGGGTCTGTGGAGATACAAATGAACCTATAAAATGTGAGATCTCGCTCGCAAAACTTGAAGTTTGTTTTAATGTCTCATCCATGTAGAAAGGGAATGAATATATTATTAAAACATGGAAAAAACAGTTCTCTTTAGAACAGGGAAATAAAAAGTGCTTGTATGCATCGACTCCGTCAGAACCAGCGCAGACACGTCCCCACAGACACAGCTCGGACCGTGGATTTCAATTCTTGTACGACAGCAGTACAGTGGCAGTAGTTGGAATGAGCCGAGATCTAGCGCACACACTGATTCATTATGGTTGGCCAACAACTCACAGGAACAGGTTGGACAAACGAACAAAGAGAAAAGAACATCTAAACAACAAAACGAGTCTCAGTCTCAAGACAGTCCCTCGTGCCCGGTGCTGTGCGGCATCGCCATGTGTCCCAGAGCATGCGACGCCCCAGCCGGTCCTCTAGAGTTGGGGGTATATGTGGGCCAAGCGGTTACACGTGCAGGATCTCCATACCATAGTCCTCTGTCTCTGTGTACTGGGAAGAGTTTGTGTCCGACTGCGCCGGCCCGAGCGCCTCTTTATTCTCCAAGTTTGGCTCCAGAAGTGAGGGCTTTTCAAAAACGTTCTTTTTACAGGTCTCTGGGCGGTTCTGCACATATATTACTCGGTTGTAGGCCTTTAGTCTCCTCCACAACTGCATGTAGACCTTGCATTGCACGTACATGAACACCAGTCCGCCAGTGAAGCCTATGGCCACCACCACCAGTTTGGTCCAAAAAGGCCATTCCAGTATCCCTGTGTGAGAAACGAGAAGGAGAAAACACATCGCTGTAAGTATCACACACATTAGAAAGAGCTTATTTCCCATTGTAATCTGTTTAAAATCCAGGATCAAACGTAAGGGTCAATGACAAACCAAATGTTCATAGTAAATGGAGAAGAAAAAAATCTTTTGCTTTGAAAACATGGTAGAAATGGGCTCTATGTATTCATGCTGGTCTTCAAAAATCTTTTTAAAAAGTCTTGTGTCATTGACCCATATGCAGTAATCCTAAAGCAAGACTGCTGTAATACATTGCCCTGCAGCAATATTACATAAACTCTATATGCATACAAAGTGATTCTGAAATACAACAAGATCTAAAATATACATCGAGCACAACACATGAGCAGGGATGCAAGGACAGGCGACTGGAGTCCTGATATCCCACCCAAGCTTCTAAAGAGCCAGCAATGGACACAGGGCTATGCTTCAGAATGCAAATACAGCATTTTCACCCTTGACCATTTGACTAAAATCATTAGAAACGGCTGAGAAGTCGTGACCAGCAGCAAAGAGACCAGCATTTCAGGTGTGTCTCTTTCCATCTTCATTGGAAATTATTTCAGCCAGCCTTTGCGTTGCTTACAGTTGCTTTCCTATTTGGAAAAGAGCATTTTGAAATGTCAGAAAAGATCAAGTGTGAGGGGAATTGCCATGTGCTACAGTATGTCTCTAAATGCTACGTTCTGTTCAAGCACAAGGCCTTGGACATGGAATACTGTACTGTTTTCGGAGGCTCCATAAGCCAGGCCGGGGTGCAGCTTTAGTCCACCTGACACCATTACCAAAGGCACAGGGCAGAGAATGAGGTTAGTGCTGCACATACAGGACAGTCTTTTGAAAGCCAATTGTATAGCCTTTTTATAACTTTTCTTACGATAGAAGTGGCCTTTTCAATCTATATCTTGCTTATTACAATCAACCTAATTATATACAAAGAACCCGTTTGATGGCTCAATCCCATTCATTACACTGACACGTACACATTTGCCTGAGCGATATCAGGAGAGCAGTTCGATACAGATTTATGTCAGTTTCGATTTCGATAAAAACATGCCACAGTCCATTAAAATGCAGCGCTTGCCTCTTTGTTCCACACATCACCTTCGACAGTTTCTTTCGCTTTAATCTTTTGTGCCTGAATGTATCCAGAAAATAGATTTAAGGAAAAACTCAGGCAATGATAAGTGGCCATCAAGCCTGAAATTGCCTTTGTCCAGCACATTCACAACCGACAATATGGGGCACACTGCATTCAGAGCGTTCTGGATGTGAAGCATTATTGCCTTTATTTATGTTGCTACAGTCATGCTAGAACGGCTGAAGTAGCCAGGGGAGGAAGAGAGGGACCTTCAAAAAAATCATTACAGTAAGGAGAAAGAGTTAGGAGGAAAGAATGGTAAATGTAAAAGTGTTTACCTGGTATTCTCCCCGCTGCATGGTTAAAAAGAGTCTGTTACTATTTCACTATTGGCAAAAGATGAAGCCACTGATAGGGGGGCGGGGGGTTGGGGTGCAGCAGGGTGGAAATCATATCTTAAGATGTAAGATATAAGCTGCTGGAACGATCTGATGCTTATGAACCATGAGGTATGAAGAACGGACATGTAAAGACGTTCAGGTATGTGTGCATGCACTGCGCTTGACAGGGCTCTGACTCTGCTCAAGCCTTACCATGCAGGATGAAGAAAAGTCAATGATGTAGCCATGGTAATAGTGATCAAGGATCTCCTTCAAAGCTACTGTTCTTGTACAGTGAGGCCTGTGTGAATGGGCCCTTAATGTTAGGAGCAAATCAGTAAAGTGCCTGCTGTCAGACGCACATCAGCTTACGGGTCGAGGTCAGGGTTAAAACTCATCTAGAGTGCGGTAAAAGGAAAAGTGTGTTTTACTCAAGCACACACACACTTGCTCCCCAGCTCAAATCCATTATGGAAATAAAATCCATTGCTGTCAAATTCTCCGAAACATATCCGGTCCCTGCGCTCCACAGCTCCCTAATGGTATCGATTAGATGGGGTGTGAGAGATGATCTGGGAGCAAACAACTTTACCATCAGTGTGCTAGTCCTGCATAGTTTAAGACTATTTTTTTTATTTTTTATATTTAACTTTGTACAAATGGCGAAAGGCGGTCATCTCAACAGGAGTTGGCATGATTAAGGATTTTTCACAAGGGATGCATGGGGCGAAAAATGTACCTAAGAGAATCTGAATTCAGTTTTTATTGAATTTCTAACATGCATTCACTTTGTTGACCAATATAGAGCTGATTGGTTTAGTAGTGAGAAAGCAGTACCTTTATGCATTGCTATATTACTGACAATAGCCAATTGACCTTCTTTGCCTGTGAAACTTCACCAAATTTAGCTAATGTGACCACACCTTTAGACAGAACAAGAGCATCTGACTGACATGTAAAGCGACTACAGATGCCGCTAAGGATGTTACACACAAATGTTGGGCTGTCCATGATAGCTTTTGATGTGTTTTCCTAGTCTGACCCCCATTAGTGGGTTGTTAAAACACCAGCATAACCCACAGGTAAAAGAGATCACTATATTGGACAGTTATGCTTGGTGAACCAGTGCATGAGAAGAAAAACAGAAGCGACTAAATTAAGCAAACAACAAAGTTAAAAAAGACTTTGTATAATGCAGTTCTAGTTTTTCCGGTTTTCCTTTTGGAGTGCTGAATAACGACCAATGCCATCTGATGGCACGGAGAGTTATTTCCTCTCATGCAGAAGCATGTGTATGTATGAGTTTCTGCATTGTGCTCAAGAGCAACTTTTCGTCTAGATAAGGGGATGCGAGAAGACACCACAGTCGAGTTTCATCGCCGCTAGTTCATTGAAGTCAGTTTGGTGTGTCTGGGGCTTTAGGGGTGGTTAAATCTGAGACTGTATCACAAACCACGAACACAGAACATCTGATATCTATTTTACCTGCAACTAAGAGCATATTCTTTAATGCTAAAATGCACTTGTGTCCAAAATCAAATATTATTAGAGTATATACCAAAATAGTGTGCTTTTTATTATACTGTTGTATAGTATAAAAATCATATCCAAACATACTACTTCTGCCATCTTGAAATTGTCTTGTGACCCATATGGTATTTAACCAATGACATACTAAAAACAAGTAATTTAGCTTCTTCAAATCTCAGCAGATCTTTACATTAACCACATATTGTTCACCAACACTCTATCATTCTATACAGTGGGGAAGTACACATCAGACTTTGTGTAATGTCTGCCAATTACATTATAGCTTTCCAGTTGTGTGTGCATTATGTATCTGTGAAAGAACTGTGGCCAGACTGAGCACGTCGTCTGAAGATGAGACTATGAACGTACCAACTCACATCTTAAAATGAGACACCCATTTTCATTTACCTATATCTCCAAAGAAAAGTTCCAGAAAGAATCCATCTGTGTGGAGGTCATGAATACATCAAGATATGCATCGTTGGGTACAACAAACAGCTGTCAGTCAGACTAATGTGATCGTTCCAGAAGCAACAGAAAAATCCAGGGGGAACGTGAGGATTGCTGGATGGTACGGAGGGGTATGGGGCTGGAGGGAAGCAGGCAGACGGTGCTGGATGAGGAAGAGCTGGAAGGAGAGGAGAGGAGAGGAGAGGAGAGGAGAGGAGAGGAGAGGAGAGGAGAGGAGAGGACTAACCTTGTTTGATCTCCTCTGCTGTGCGGTCAATGAGGACGTAGAGCGACCAGACGACACATGTGATGGCGATGACGTGAAAAGTGACCGAGCACAGGATCTTCCTCCTCTCGCTGGCGGTCATCTGAAGCTTCTCCCACTGCGCACACACAGATAGAACAAAGACATTCAGAAATGACTCCCTACACATTTGATATTTGTTGTAAAAGAAAGACTTTGATGACTACAATCAATAGAATAGTCAACATACTTTAGAGTGCACTACAAACAAAATCAGGAACCTGGCCTTCCTGCTTAGTAAATATTTCATGTGTCTTATAGTGAGAGTTATCTCTGGATCTCTTTTAGCCATTCAGTGCAGGTCTCTTTATCAAGCTATGACCCAGAATCCACATCAAACTTATATTGATAAAGAATAATCCAATAATTTGTGTTTATTTACACTATATACACATTTAATCTAATAAAAAAGCCATGCTGCCTGATTAAAAGCCTGTTTAAATGCATACTTAAACCAAAAATGAATATTCTGTCCTCATTTATTCACCTTTATGTTGTTTCAAAACCAACTTTCTTTCTACTATTAAGATAGGTTAAAGAATGTTGGTAACTAAACAGTTTTGGTGACCTTTGACTTTCATTGTATGGGGAAAAAAGACAATTTTCTACAATTTTCTACAGAATCTGATGGTGGACTCTTCGACTCTTTCAGCAACTTATATGCTAATAGTTGTATAAAATCAAAAAGATTGGCATTCATTTAATTTTTGATAAACAGCAGATGAAGATGTACCAAAAAGCTCAGTGTCTGTCAAAACGGCACCAGTGGTTTACTGTTTTACTGAATCTGATGTAGAAGAACTTGACTGGCCATTTGGCAATCTACACAAACTCCGACCTGAACACTACCGACTGTGAGCCTCCCTGATACTGTTGCATCTAAATGTGAATAAACAATTGCACACATCTTCCAAAATCCAGCAGAATATCTTCCCAGAAAGACTGTGATCTATTATAACAGCAAAGGGAGGACAAACTCTTGGTTTGGAAAACACCAATGGTTTGGAAATGAAATGCTCAAGCACATAAGGGTGTGGTGTTCAGGTGTACACATACTTTTGGCCAAGTAATAAAAAATTCAATGGAAGTCAATGAAAAAGTATTAAACCTGTCAGTTGGGTGAATAGATTATATTAAAAAGTTTCTCTGTCTACACACAGACATAAAATCTCTCTCTCTCTCTCAAAACAAATAAATACAAAATAAAGATATACAACATAAGAGAGAGACATTTTTAAAGGAACATACAGCATGTTGACAATGGACATGCCTCAAAGTCAAAACTTTCACAACAGAGAACAGCTGAAATGTTTAACATTGCTTATTTCTGTAGACAAGAAGCCCCAGCTATTTTGGTTTTGAATAATTTATTAGATAGCGGGCTCAAAAATAGGTTCTGAGAAAACAGAAAAGACTTCACCTGATGCAAAAACCCAGGGAAAACTAAATGGGACATGAGGAAGGTTTTACATGTACATGGTGTATTGAGGATTAAGGGAGGACAAATGTAATTGTTTAACAATCAACCACTGAACAAAAACAAAAAAAAACGAATCCGAATTTCTTGTTTCCCCTTCAGTGTCATTCAAATTAAATTTGAGATGAGATTTGATCTGCACTCTTTCTTCTGGAAGGATGCTGACGTTGACTTGCTGTGCTCATTTGTTAACATGAGTAACACCTGGCAACACAATCAAATTCATAACCTATTCAACAGAACAATGACTCAAATATCAATTTACAGCCAGTGATAAAACACTAACCGAGTGTACTTGTAAACAGTCAGTCTTAGTTCATTTGAAGTATCTTGCAGACACCTGGAAATCTCTTTCTCTCTCTCTCTTTCTCTGAGGAAGTCTGCACAGTCTCTTTGGTGACATAAATGCTGTCCTAGATATGCCCTACTTTAAACCCCATTTGAGACACACAGCATCAGAAATTTAATTAAAAGAGGATGCAGTGGACAAAGACTACACACTGAAGTGGCTGGATTTTCATCTTATGTTACTCAAAAATGATTCATTGTAACAATTAATTATCAAAACCTCCTGCAGGTTTCATGGACTAACTTGTATTGAATCACCTCAAAAGGACAGGTTGCTCCTCATCTACACTGAATGAATGTCACTCACAGCCTCTTGTGGCTTCATACTTCATTACACACGGCCCTGAGTGCCGTCACTATACAGCAATATGATAAAAGATACCAATATTCTATTAGTAACTTTTTAATAATCACCAGAATAAACTATTCTTCCATCAAGTATCCTAATACAGTTCCAGCAGTTCCTAAATGTTACCAAATGGCAACAGCTGTTCATTTTTGCAATATGAATTGAATCGTATTCATTAATAAAGATTTCCAGCCTTGAGCTTAATCTGCTCCGAACTGAACTTTAGTGTCAAAACCAAACAAGCATTTTAAGATGAAACATAGCTTATTAAGGTCATGTAATAAATAAATTATAAAGACTTAGATGTAAAAATAGGAAAAATTTGCATACACAAATTACAATGTTGGCAGATAAAAAAAAACTATATACATATAACTATATACATACATATATATTTATACACACACACACACACACACACACACACACATTATTAAATATATACGTCCCTATTTTTATTATATGCATGCTTTCTTTTTATTGAAAGCTTACTGACTTGTATCTCGTCCATGTTAAACATGTCTTGAAGGTTTATATACACTATATATACACTATTTACAGGTTTATAATTACTGTAAGTGGAGTCAATATGTAATTTAATCCAATACAAATTCACATACATTAATGTCTGTTTTATAAGGGCGTGTTTTAACACTTTACAGAAGGCTTTTAAAGATGTGCAGTTGAATCAGAATATTTTTCCACCTGAATGTGTGTACAGGTTTGTAACGTTACCTTGCGGAGTGGCTTGAGCTTGGTCTCCATGATGAAGTCGTACTTGCAGAGCTCGCAGCAGCGTGTGTCTGAGCTCTTGATCCACTGCTGCAGACAGGACTGATGGACAAACCGCAAACTCCCAGTGCAGTGACAGGGCGTTATCAGCGCACTCTCATCATCCCCCTCACAGTGGCAAATCCTACCGTTTATTTACAGAGAGAGAGGGAGAAACACTCAGTCATCCTCCTAAAACCACTGCAAAGCAATATTATATAATACTGTTCATCTCATAATGCAGCTGTAACCACAACTGATTCTTAATATTTGCTGTGAGGATTTTAAAGTTTTGAATAAGCTATAATCTCCAAAAAAACAAAAAACAAAAAAAAAACACAAAAAATAAAGTGGATGCTATAAACAGGCTAAAAATAAGCCAATAGTTGGGACAGAAACATGCAGTTTCTTGGAAAGTATTTCAGTACAGAAACATCAACAGAACTTTAAATCACACAAGCAGGGGGAAACCCAAAAGCTTTTTGTTAGTGGAAGGATGGCTGGGTTCGAGGAGAGTGTCCAGGGGGTGATAAGAGACAGAGACAGAGACAGAGCAGGACATAAGATGAAGGATCCATTTATTCTCCATGTAATCTCATTGCTAAGAAACAAATGAGATGTTTTTGAGATCTGAGTTGTGTTTTTTCTTCCCTTCTCTCTCTCTACCACTCGTGGGCATTTATGCATATGAATTTAATGTGTTTTATGAGCTTAGAAGTCATCTGGGAAAGCAACACGTACAAACAGCTGTGTGACAAATGTCAACATTCATATTATGAATATGTCAGCACCATTGTTCCGCTGAGTCAATCGGTGGTTCAAAGTGAATCACAGATGAGTTCAGATCTCACTGGTGCTCTTCAGAGAACACCACACATGACTGCTAATCTGGAAGAGACATTATTTCAAAATGGAGATCAACTGACTTTTAATGGTCAAAACCAAATGTAATATTAATTTATGCACTTAGTGGATGCTTTTATCCAAAGCAACTTACAGTGCATTCAGGCTAACAGTTTTTACCTAACATGTGTTCCCTGGGAATCGAACCCACAACCTTGTGCTGCTATCGCAATGCTCTACCACTTGAGCCAAAGCAATACTAATTATTATATATTTATATATATTAATATAATAACTCAAAAACAATAAATACTGTAGGACAATCAGTTTGGAGAAAATATGGATTGATAAATTGAAAACCAAACCAAACAGGTTCCTACATGCCCTATATAGGTCAAGTGGTTTGGAGAAAAGATAGATAGATAAATGGAAAAAATGTAATAACAATAAATTGTAAATAAGAATTTCTCCTGAATTAACACATTTTTTTTATGACAGCAGCAAAAAAGATGCAATTAGACACAAACAAAACAGTGGGAAATAAATAATCATTTACAGAATGCAAATTATTGAGTATGTAATGCACATTTTACTGTTTTCAAAAGAATTGTTGCATTATTCATTAACATGGCTGCTGGTGGATTTGAAACGAATGCAAAGGGGAACTGCACATTTCTTGCAGAACTCAGTGCAATGTCACTGTCATGGGTTGATTCCCAGGAAACGCAATATGATAAAATGCACACTTTGAATGCTGCAATTCGCTTGAAATAAAACCATCTGCCAAATGTGTAAAATCCAAAGTCTTCAGAGACAAGAGATTAGACTGTGATTTCATTAAAGATTCCAAGCATTTTAAACAGCAGTACTTTCCAGAGCAATGGTATGAGGAAAAAAACTATAGTTAGACAAGCATAAATGTAATCCTTGATGCTTATACTTACTGGCAGAACAACATCATATGACAACTGGCATTACGGTCACAGCACATGGTTTAGCCGCTGTAATGGATGTACCAATCATATTCTCCACGATATGGGTGCTTTAAATGTTAACTATCTGCCGGGGCACAAATGAGAGGGAAGATTGCTTCCGTGTCAGCGTCCAGAGAGGAGGCTTTTCAGACTGAATGAACAGGATAATGACTATTTTCAGAAAGGCATGATCCAGTCAGGGCTCTTCAAGATCATAGCAAGAAACAACACAGTGAAAGAGAAAAACGATGCCTGTCACATCTCCATCATCTTACACATGGCTTTACAGCCCCAGTCTGAGCAGAGTGTGTAATAACGTCCATGAGAGCTTTATGGGACATCGTTTTAATAGACTCCTTTTGTTTATGATTGCTCATATTTTTCTTGACAAAGGCCACATGACAATTTCCTTCTCTCACTTCCTTTCTTTTTTAATCAGAAGATATCAAGACAATCACATAATGCTACATTAGATTACTTTAAAATAGAAAGACTCAATCCAATTGCCACATTTAATTGTTTCTATCTTTTCACAACTGCTGTTGTAGAACAGTCAGATGATTTCATTAGACAAGCATTCATTCATCATAGCACTAAAATAAATACACTGGCAGATATGATACTTTGTAATTCTATGATACTCAAATAAGATTTCCTGTTTCACTAAATTAACATAAGCAAAAATTATATTTAATTATTTTAATTTATATGCACCAATTTTACCAATACATTTTTTACATGTATTTTCACAAAGATTTTAATACATGGGAAAATGGTGCATCGTGGCTTCATTGAAAATTTTGGGTACAAATGATGAATTAGATAGTTTTCACTGTTGCTTGAGATGTTCTCTTTAAAATATAACTGCTGACGTGACTGAGCACATAATAATGAGCAGACAGAAACGTATGAATAATTCCTAGTATTCCATGAATAGATCCCTCATAAACTAAAATATTCAGATGCAGTTAAAACATTTAAATGGACCAGTACATGTGATGGTCCTCTCACAACGAAATGTGTCCTTGCCATGGGTCACACCTCAAGACACCTGAGCATGCTTGGTGGCAGATCTCCAAGCCTCGGTTTTTCAGCTCTGGTTTAAACCAATAAGTCTTGCTGGCTGATCTCTAAATGTCAGCTATTTTAAGAGCACATGTATTTTTACAGCACTGCGTGAGAGTGGTAATACATGTGGGAAGAAACCTCCTCTCACCCTTAAGACAGAAACAAATAAAAAAACAGAAGTCTAGTGTAGCTCAGGTAAAGTGTTAAGCACTGACTTTAGCTTAGAGATAAGCAGATCTTCTCAAAAAGCTTGTTGGATGTAGCCATTTTAAAAACAAACATAAGCTGCATCCGAATGCTTTCCTACTATACGGCTGACAAAAAACAGCATAAAAAAAAAAAAACTAAAACAAACAGTAGTAAGTCTGAAGCCACAGTATTCATACTTATGTATTACTACTTCCAGCAAGATTCTGAACTGTGCATCCAAAGGACACTTTATCACCCCACAAGGCCACATGAGAGAATTTATAAATGGCTGTTTAGTGACATAACTGACGCTGATAGATCACATGACTATGAAAACATTGCGAGTACGTCCAGATTACATTCATACTACACATATTCACATTAGAACACCATTTAGCTGTAACCCGCTTTTTAATAAATCTTGTTTTCAACCTTGGAAAATCATCAATACACACCATTTTTCAAGTTTAAGTCCGGCAACATAAATCTACTCTCCTGTCTGGTTTGTTTGTCGGACAAAACGGCAGTTTCGAAGTAATGATTGGCCAGATCGCCTGTCAATCAAACACCCGGCGAAGGGTCAACTGAGAAGATACCTCGAGTATCCACTGGATCTCTCCAAGGAAATCTGCCTGGAGTGTCCATGACAGTGCTGCAATACAATATGCATCACATCCCACCAAGAAGGTTGGGCACTTTCTCTTTCAGACAGTGGATCATAAACATTCATAACTCCACTCATATTCAAACCTCATTATCGACCACTATTAGAAGAAAATTAGAAACCATCATAGCACTAACAGGCCTCTAAAAGGAAGGATAAACGGGGACTGGTAGGAAATGAATTTCCAGGTGTGTGTGGTAGGACTATGAGGATGAATCACTCTAGAGGTGGAGCCCATGGGTAAGAGGGGCTGAGCAGGAGTGAGTTAGTCCCACCAACCTGCAGCAGTCCCCCGACAGGGAGAAGGGTGACAGTGGCACGTTTTTCTCTGACAGCGGAGAGCAGCATCGATCCAGGTCACCGTCTTCCTCAAGGGAGCAAAGAGGAGCACGCAAGTCCTCCATCTTCAGCTTCCAGTGGGATGAGACCTCCTCGAACACCTCGTCATCTCCCATCTCCTCCATACAGCAAGACTCGCTGACTTCCAGCATAGTGCTGGATGACTTGGGGATGTGGAGCCTTGGAGCGTAGCTTCCCATTTGAGATGCCTGCAGACTTCCTGCGGTGGACGAACGGGTGAACGGGAAGATGAGGTGCAGGAAGTTGGAGCTTCTTTGAAGGTCTGAATGGGGAGGAGCAGGGGGAGCCAGGCAGTGCTCAGGCCCTGGGTTAGAGATGTATTTATAGTTGTTGAGGAAGGATGGAGGATGGAAAGCAAATGGAGGCGGAGAGTAAGCTTGACTATTGAGGGCTTTGATGTGGTCACCTTGCAGGAGTTCTTCCTTCTCTGCTCCCAGCTCCCCATCCGAACATGTGTGGTCTATAAAGTGAAGACCGTTGCATAGGCCGTCCATCTTTTGTCCCACGTCATTCAGTGACTTTGAGAATTTGAGACTGCCTCCATCTGGTTTCAAGTTGACTGATGGTTTGAGTAGGGAGAGCCATTCTTTTCCAAACAAGGTCCTATTCTTGGGTTTGGTGGGGGAGTCCAGGCAGAGCGTGGTCATGGTGACACCCTGAGATGCTGAGCTTTTACCATTAGAGTTCAACAGCACTACAGTGGCCTGTAAAGGCTTCTGGTCCTGAGCGAGGTCATTAGAACTGTATACGAGAGGACAGGGATGGAACAGAAAGACAGGTACAGAAACAGAGATGGGAAGAGAGAAAACAGACGTAAAGAGACATGCAACATGCATTAGAGAACAAATGGAGAAAGATTACAAAAAGACAGGTGGGAGGAACCGTGAGGAAGGTTTGAAAACAAAATGCCAGAATCAAGATGGATGGCAGTGTTGGCCCAATGATGTTTTGACAGTTCTGGCTCTCTTTGGATCTTTCGCTCTCTTTCAGAACATGACCATACTGCAGGACCATACACAGAGGATTCAGGCTGGAGTTGGGGCATATCTACCTGCATATATCTTGGTTCGAGGGCGTCACTGAAGTCCTGGAGAAACTGCAGGGTGCATTCACAGAGGTCGGACTTCCAGCCTGTATGAAAACAGAGACCACAGCAGCAAATTAGAAACATTAACTAAAGGAGTATTTCTTGATGGAAATCCCAGTCCACGCAGGGCATCAAAATGTTTTACGTAAATGTAGCTTATGGTTTTTGGTTCGACTTGAATTAAATGCATTACAGCCACATAGCCACTGCCACGACACTCTGTAAATCTTTTTATATATGCGACTATACAGGACTGTTCAAAAGTTTTGAGTCAGTAAGACTCAAGGTTAGTGTTCTGATTTGGTGGGACTTGTTGCAGTCTTGCAACAAGTCTTGTTAAGCACGACAGACTTTAAAAAGTTTAGTTTTTAAAAATTTACAGACCCCAAATGTTTGAATGGAATATGTGGTGTATGGTTAAGTTTACTATATGCAAGACCAATTATGAAATTATGACCAATTGTCAAAAAGAACACACATCACTACTGTATTTTAACACCTTAATCTAAATTTCTTGAAGATTTCTCATATAAGACAAATAAAAACTTGTGACAAAGGGAATATCCTACCCTTAAACTTATTTCTCTCTCTCACACACACACACACACACACACACACACACACACACACACTAATATTACCTGGGCTTTTGAATCAAAGCAGCATGGATCACATGCACAGTGTTTGATTCCATCATTTATGTCCCAGACTAATTACCTATCGATTCTATCTGTAACAAACAGAGAATCTATAGCCCAGGGCCTGACAAGGATCAATACAGGACAGAGTGTCCGGAACTGCCCTCTACAAAAACATACACACAAACACCGAAGCTGACACGCACAGTCAAACACACACACATCTTTGATGAATAATGTTAAAAAATAAAATAATAGTGTGTTTTTAGGCATGATTAGTGTGGAAGTAAAATGCCTGAGTGACGGCTTTATATTAGCACATCAATTCAGACTCAGCCATAACTTCATATGAGTCACACTCACATTTATACACACACTTTTCTGTTTATGTTACTTGGGAATTGAAGATGTGAACATTTTCAAACATTTAATGACACTTTCCACAAATGGGGAACAAAATAGGGCCTGGGGAAAATGCTGATTGTCTGTCTCAGGAGATCAAAATAAATCATACAAAATAAAACATTTATTTTGTATTCATTATTTATGCGTATTTCGTAACCCCATTACCAAATGATGTTACTTTTTAGGTGTTACTTCATAGTCATACATCCTATATACATATAAATACTAGGTAAATGCATATAGTCTCTAATACTAATAGTATTTAAAACACACACACAGGATTACTGCTTCACATGCTTTACCAATAGTGTAAAGTATTTAGCCAAGTTGTGACAACAGTATAAATGTGATTAACTGTGTCATTTCGGCTCCTTGCAGACCCGGTCAGCAAGAGAGGGTGTATTTTCGAGCCTGACAGGGTGCATGTTTGTGAAAACTCCCTCTGAGATGTGATAATACACACACAGCCATGTGTGAGTCAACAAAAACCACTCAAACCTTTGACAAAACCACATACTCACTGGAGAAAATTGGATAGAGATGAGGCACAGAGTCGTACACGTAGGGACACATGAGCAAAGACGCTAGGAATGGGAAAACAGTCCTGTGGTTATAGAACTCACCTCTAATACATTTCAGTGTGTAAATTCAATTTATCAGTGGGTAAATTTGTGCACATTTAAAAAAAGAGAAAAAAAAGAAGAAAAGATAAACTTGTTTGTAGAGGCAAGCAGTTTGTCTCTCAGACACACTATGGGAGTTATTTAGAGATAACACAAAGTCATTTATTCTCGATCACGAACCTGGCACTGATATTTGCTCAAACCTGTGAAACAAGTGCTTCTGAAACCAGAACAGAAATTTATAAACGCAGCCGTCCCTGTGTGTGCTTCTAGTGAAGATGTTGACAGCATGGTCTAATGCCCAGTTCACACTGACAGCAATTTTGTCACTTGAGGTTGCCAGGTTGGACTCAACTTTGAGTTTCTAGACATGCCCAAACAGGTGCTTTGTCACTCATTTCAATGGATGTGTAGAGTTGAATCAGAACTAAATTGAATGGGCAGCAATTCAAGAAATCTTTAGCTTCTTTCCCACATAATTTTGATATTTTAAATGTTTATTTTTTGTTGTTGTCAGATTCTTATGAGAATCATAAGAAGTGCATGCATGCAGTTTAGAGGGAACATTATTGGTATGTAACAACATACTAACTTCCACTAGACTAAATTCAAACTGAGAGACAGTCCCAACCTAAACTCACATTACTGGTTGAGCCACTGTTGGTATGTTGTTATGTTGGACTGGTTGGGATGCACAAAACAAACAAGCAATGAGCAATGTTTACAGTTTTCAGAGGAGTCAAGCTACGAATAACTTACTATGAATTTGTGAAAGTCACTGCACAGTGAACTGAGAAAATACAGTACCATTAAAAAAAATGAATAAGCAGCACAACTTTGTAACATAATAATTATAAATGTTTCTTGAGCTTCAATGTAGCATATTAGAATGATTACTGAAGGATCATGTGACACTGAAGACTGGAGTAATGGTGCTGAAAATTCAACTTTCCAATTAAGGGAATAAATTACATAATAGGAAGTTGTTATATTTCTCAAAATTAGTGTTTTTACTGTATTTTTTTATCAGATTAATGCAGTTTTGCGTTGACAATAAATCTCTCTCTCTCCATCACCTGAGAATGCCAAACCTCAAAGTAAATGTTTGTGACTTGATTTATGTTATCAGAGAACAGACAGAAGAAAGAATGAACATGCAGGATAAATAAGAAAGGAAGAGTAGGTCCTTGCCTCCAAATCTAAAATCTACTCAGCAAGCCTTCATAAGCCCTCCCTGTCTCTTTCTTTCTCCACAAAGCTACTGTAAAGTCTGTGTGTGCGCCATCAGCCTCCAGAGGGCTAAATTGCTCCTAGTGATGGGTGTTATTCTGGGACACCGTCCTCTCTCCATGGTTCCATTCATCACACACACACACACACACACACACACACACACAGAGAGAGAGAGAGAGAGTACAGTGACCAAGCATCTTGGGCCAAGATTACACGCTCTAAAACCTTCACTCAGCCCCAACACAAGCACAAGTGCAGAAAAGGCCAAAAACTGGGGTTAATACACAAACTAAATAGTTTTAAGTCATCACCTGACACCCTGGATAAGAACCACTAGTGTAAAATGTAGTTAATTAACTTGAAGTCATTTATAAAACATGGTACTGCTGCATGTATTGTGAATAAGAACATTATATCAGTAACTTACAGGCCTAATAAAAAACTCTGACAATAAAGGTTAATTCAGAGTATGTTAATGAAGAAATAAATGATTATACAATGTGGGTTTCATTTCAATGGAATTATTGCTTAAGTGATAAAACTCCAGTGTGACGCAGTCAGTAAGAATGTGTTTCATAATGAGGTGGATTTTACTGGCGTGTGATCGTTTGGACTGAGTCTAAACAGCAATCAAAAGGAAAGTAGGAAGAAGTTGTATACAGAAACAGAATGAAAGGCAGAACTAAACACAAAAGCATTTAAACAGACTGTTCAACCTGAACCAATTTTCTGGAAGCATAATAACTCTGCAGCTAATTGTTTGTACATTATCATCTGCACAATTCGAGACGTCTACAGAATGATTATGGAAATTAATGCAGATGCTGCCAAATTAAAGGTCTGTCAATCACATGTGACATTTGACGTGATGATTCAGAGGGGATCAAAACAGATGTTCTCTAATGAACCAAAGACAGTCTACCCTCTTCAAGACCATAATGTTGATTTTCCTCTTTAAGACCATACTTGAACTGAGTACACTTGATCTGCAAGTGACACAGTCCCCATCTACTATTGGACAGACAAAAGAAAGTCCCGCCCCAAACTCACACCATTGGTAGAGACAATGTTGCATAGTTGGACATGGAATACACTGATTTTCATTATATGAACAAAAAAGGAAATCGCTCAACCAGAAGGTTTCTGGGTAATAACAACATTGACATGGATCAGTTGAGTGTGTTGTTTTGTTTGATTGCTTAATGTGAGGCTGAAATGACAGAGCTGACAGGAACACCCCATGGACCTCTATTAGGACCCTTTGGGTTTCTCAGCAGTCAAAACCTCGTCATGCAGCAGGAGTGCGTGTCAGACACTGAAGTGATAACAACTGTAATGGGACCTCTCATGTTATTTGTCCTGTCTGAGACAAATGAGGTCTGGAATGCTGAGATGATTTTTTTCCACTGGGGATGAACAACGATCATCCTGATGCTCTCTGGTGCATGTAAACAGTCAATTGAATGTGCTACAGTACATGATGCTCTGAAAATAAATGAAGACAAACTCTAGACTTATAAAAGCAATAAAGCTCTAAATTATAAGGGGGGAAAAGTTATTTAGTTTTCTTAATTTTTAAGTTATAAAACTTTTAAATTATAAAAGTTCTGTACAAAGTCCATCTCACCTTATGTACACTTCAAAAGGTGATCTAAGGTAAGCTACATTTGAACTCTACCACTGTTTGCAGATGTCATTATGGTATCTACTGTACCATATATACAATGTGCAAAATAAGGACTCAAACTGGACCACACATTCAAACCAAATGCGAAAACAGCCTTAAAGTGCTCAAGGCTTCAACATGAACCCGAAGTCTTCAATAGCTGAATGTCTTGAACTAAACCTGTGAAGTGTTTCTCAGAGCAGGTGACCCTGAGATCTATTAATTCATGTAAAGAGTTTATCTGTTAAGAGGCTCAATGTTACGCAGAAGTGCAGCAAATCTCCACTAAGAGGAAGGGATCCATGTTGTGAAGTGAAAGCGCCTGACAGACCTGATCCCAACATGAACCCACTGGCTAACATAGTGCTATCTGTCTTTAAATAGTCAAATCAAGATGAATGTTGGGTAGGAGTTATTTGAATAGGGTGAAAACAAATCTGTTTTCTTGGAATAAACCAATAGTTAGTTGGAATCCAAGTCCAAAGTTGGTTTAATTTCATATAAAAATAAATAAATCAACAAAAAGAAAGAGCATTTACAACAAGGGCAAACATACATAAATATACATAAGTGAATATGCATAGCTATTGAAGCTCGATTACATTCATCAATGCATTTTAAAATGCCTCTAAATGCAGTTCATTATGCCACGCAAATCACTTCATACAATAGAGATTTCTGTAAAACAAAAATACAACATTAGGGCCTTTCGCATCGATTTAGATCCAACACTACATACAGACGATTTTGCACAAACTATTTCACATTACCTTTAAAGGGTTGCATTTGCACCGACAGGGTGTACTAGTAAGTGACATAAGCCAGTTACAGCCACCTCGTTTGTGCACGGTGTTCACCAATGGAAACAAAGAAGAACAATGTTAACAACAATGTCAAAAAGGGGGTAGTTCCACAATTAGTGTTGGTACTATGAAAAGGTTCCCGCGGTGCAAAAGGCACTATTATTCAATTTAGTTCAATGTTAATTAGGGCCTCACTTGATTAAAGATTTTTCTGATTCAACTAGTAGTCGTTCATTTTAAGCATTAGTCAAATAATTGCATGTTTATTAATAAATCATTTCAATCATGCTAATGATAGTTTAATTGTTTACATAGCCTAATAAGCGCTAAAGCTAAATTAGTGTTTCGATGCGGTTGCATGCAAGTTTCATACAGATAACATCATCTGAGAATATTAGTTTTTTTCAGATTTGAATTGTTTCATTTGACAGTGGACATTTCACTCTCTCTCTTTCTCTATTTATCTAGTTAATGTCTGTAAGGCAAGTATACGCAGAATTTCTCTGTCAAGTTCACAGTGGACGAGATGGCAGAAAGCACATCCTGTTACTTAAATTACTTAATTATTTCAGATTATTAACCATTTGAGGTCAATGAATGATTTGTATTGCCACAAAATACCGCCATTAACGATCTGTCCATCACGGACTGTGCGACCTCACTGCTTCCTGTGGATTTTTTTTTTCCGCGACTAAGCGACTAAAAAAATTTTGGTCGACCAAGCCTCTTCTCTCTGACTAAAGGTTAGTCGACTATTACATAATTTTCTTTTTATTTATTTATTTTTGCTGATCCGAAATTTGCTGATCCTTGACTCAAAATCCGTAATTTGATCTGAACCGTGACTTTTGTGATCCGTTGCACCACTAAAGGGCAGATGCATCTAGCTACCTAATGGCGCTTTAGCATAGACATTTAAGGGTAACCATAAGCCCATTTACTACAGAGGTTTGTTATGGCAACAGAATATTAAATGCAAGAACACATTAAGTATACAGCGGATGAGCACTTGCGAGCATTCAGGTCTCATTTGCGTAAGAGCATTCAATATGTTTCAAGCCCATGGCACGGTGTTCATTAAATATCAGACAGATATATTTATATAAACAGATAGACTAAATGACTAAATAAACAAGTGTCCTTTTAACATGGAAAGGAGAGTTCAAGATTGGATAATAAACAGACTAAGTACAAAGCTTCTTTGACCTGAAAAATAAATAACTAGTGTGAAAGAGTCTACATAAGCATAAAATGAGCCCTTGAGTTTTTTTTTTTTTTTATTGTCTGCTTGCTTCTAGGTCAGACAAAATGTCCTTCCCATCTCCTTTGCATCAGGCAAATAAATATATTTCAGTCTGAAAAAAAAGCATTGCTTAGAAATCCTAATGGAATAAATTTAGGAGAGAATGAAAGTATTTGCAGACAGCAGGTGCAGGCCACTCTCTCACTCTCAGTAGAAGAGGAAAAGGAAAAGGAAAAGGATTTTCATACCTTTGAAATGTTGCTGGACCTGCTTGCAGAATGACCAAGCGGTTTCTCATTCTGTGGAAGAGAGAAAAGGGCAGAACAAGTTTGAGAACAGTGCTTAACCATCATTTCAACAGAGACTAAGAGAACAAGCACAAAGTCACATGTGACTGAATGCTTTTTAATAGCTCAGTAAACTTCAGAATCTTTCAAAGGAAACACAGCTACACATTTTGTAATTTAACCACATGATTATGATAATTAATGGCCTTTATGCTCAACACTTCTTGGCTGCTTAATTCCACCCTTAAACATTGAAGAGGGCTGTCTTTTTCCTACTGTGATATTATTTATACGTAGGTCAGTTATGACTGTAATGTAAGAGGTCTGCTATATTTCACAGCTGGTTCTACTCTGAGACACCGATTTATTCAACTCCAATATATATATATATATATATATATATATATATATATATATATATATATATATATATATTTTAAAGTAATGTAATGTTAAGCAAAGGTAAAGCAAAGCAAATTAAAATATTTGAAGAAGGGCAGTGAAAGGATCGTAATAGTGACCGACTGATTAAATGGTCGATTAACAGAAGATGTAGGCCTAGTTCCTCTGCAAGAGATCCTCAACAGCTTTGTCAATGGATAGTTAGCAATTTTGGTTTTCAGATTGTGTTAATATGAAATAAAACACTGAATTAAATGTACAGTGTTTTTTGTCTATGAACTGTATGCACTACTTATATCAGGAAACCCTTCTCTCTAGATATCAGCATTTGCAATTCAAAAATCATCAGTTTGGCTCTTGTATTTCCCTCGTACATTCCTTCTTCAGGTGGCTAAATTGTGCTTAGACTCGCGTAACAATGACTGAAAAACCCTTCTTCACGACACTTAACAATGGCTGTTCAAGTACAGATTTACTCTTTTCTTGGTTGAAGACATCAGTTAATAGTAGATTGAAAGTTCAAAACTGTAAGACTGTCTAGAAAAAGAGGCTCACTGAAACAGAAAGACTGACTGAATACATGCAAACATAAAAATGAACTATGAATCAAACAGAAACCTGAAATCTGGATATATATAAAATCCTGAATAAGAAGTCTTGATACTTTTATACTCTTTAACATTTATCTTGTTTTATAACAAATATCTATCTTTTATAAAACAAACGTTTTCTTTTTCTCTATGTATGGACATACATATATACATATGAATATGCAGTTAAATTAACATTTATTTTAAGTAGAAATATTTTGTAGCATTATAAAATGTCTTTACGGTCACTTTTTATCAAATTAATGCATCCTTGCTTCATGAAAGTTTACATTAAATAACAAAAAACTATTCCCAAATTTTAAATGGTAGTGTATATATGCATGTTATTCTATATGTAGTTATGATCATTTAAAAAAGCATGCCACAAAGTAAAAAAGACAAAAAAGAAGAAACAAATGATTACTTTCTTAATGAAAAAAATTTATTTCTTAATTCCTTTTCTTTTTTAAAATAATTTTTTAGGCCAAATATGATTCTATTGTGTTCTTGAGAGGCTTCACAATAGTCTCCGTAACAAAATTTGCTTACAACCTTGCATCATTTATAATGCAAAAAAAAAAGAAAGAAAAGATAACACTTCAAAACTTTGAAACAATCTGCAGGATTACATGTAGAACAGAAGAAAACCAGCACACACTCATTTAGCATTTCCAGTCCTGCGTGAATTATGAGGCAGAAACGGTACTAATATCAGTGCTCGGCAGAGAATAGCTCTGCAACAATGAGCCATGATTAGTGAGTGGGTGAGTGTGTGAGAGCTCATTGTTTTCCCTCTGAACTGAACTGTAATGGTGAGGACCCAATATGTGTGAGAGCATGTGCAGCAACAGAAGGACATACTCTTTATCTTAAATCATTCCTGTGCTTTTCACTCCCGTCTCTAGCCCTGCTCTGTTACCATGGAGATGGCAGCGAACGGGACCGAGTGCTGGTTCCTGTCTTTCTGTTATTAAAGGATTAGTTCACTTCCAGAATAAAAATGTCCTGATAATTTACTCACCCCAATCTCATCCAAGATGTTCATGTCTTTCTTTCTTCAGTTGAAAGGAAAACATTCCAGGATTTTTCTCCATATAGTGGACTTTAATGGGACCTAAGGGGCTGAAGATCCAAATTGCAGTTTCAGTGCAGCTTTACGTAATTTGAAGACGAGCATTTGTGGTTAAAAAGTGGTTGTGTTTTTTTTTATTTTTTTTTTTTTAGAAAATTACTGATTGTTTGGCCAGATAAGACCCTTATTCATCAGCTAGGATCATCTAGAGCCCTTTGAAGCCTCACTGAAACTGAATATATGAACACTATATGGAGAATAATCATTAAATATTGAATAATCAATAATATTTTCTTTTCCACTAAAGAAAGAAAGACATGAACATCTTGGATGACATGGAGTTGAGTAAATTAACAGGAATCATTTATTCTGGAAGTGAACTTATCATTTAAGCAGAATTTCATCCATGCTACACATCTAGTCATCTTTACCATATTACTGCACACAATCAAGGTGATGGTCATTTTCAGTCAAGTAAAAAGTTAAAACGGGTCACTCTGTAGAGCACACATGATTAACTGTTCATTTAAAATTTAGCAACATCATAAATAACAAAAGATTTAGATACATCACCGTACTGGTGAACTATTCTAACTATGGCAATTTAAGCAGTCTATTTAATTATTTATTAATCATTTTACACCAAACAACGTCAAAGGCTATATTCATGGGAAACTAAAATAAATAAATAAAGGTTTAAAATAGTATTAATAACAATACTTCAATAAATTGTATACAATAATTTATAAAACAAACAAAACAAAAAATTACAAAAAAATCCCAACAACAATTACATAAATTTTTTAAACCCTTATTTGGTAAAAATTCTAAAATTTTCTCAAGGAGAAACTTAAAAGAAAAAAAAAATCCATTAATGTACAGTACTTTAAGTAAACTGTTTCCATTTACATTCAAGGAAGACTTATGTAAGTGTTATGATTAAGGTCAAAGTTCATCAACTTATCTCTCTTACTGCAGGCCACATGTGTTTGTCTCTTATCGCTCACTGTGACACATCATGCTGTCAAACCTCACACTAGGTGACCTGGTGTTGCCCACAGTACATCACTCTTAAAACACGCTCTGGAATATGACTGTTGTTCACATGCATGCCAGGCATTTTAAAATTAAGACGGTTTAAAGGAAAAAGCGTTCATCAGAAATTATTACATTTAAAGTTTACATTTAAAAGAAAAACATATGAAGAACATATAACCTCATGCTACAGATACAGCTTAGCACATGAGGAGGGACAGACAGCACATGAGATCACTGCTACAACCTCACCATCACTGTCTTTTTTTTTAATCTCTCTCTAACCTTTTCTCCCTCTTCATTTCCTGTCAGTTCATGTTTGACTGGCCTTAATGACACAAAACAATTCTCAGGACATGAACTCACTTCCCATAAACAAACCATAAACAAAACAAGAAATGGCACTGTTCCTCAAAGCATTACAGTCAAAAGATGTGATCATTATTTAGCTATGTAGTTTACGGAGCAAAAATCAACCCATTAACAGTTTAAGTAGCCATAACAAAAGAAAATGCGGACTTGGCAACTCGAGTGGTTCACAAAAGAGTTCTTGCCTGTGCAAAACTTGGCATCACATTGCTTTTGGGTGTTTGCCAGAGAATTGAAATGAGGTTGCTAGGGTGTTAGGAACGGTTGCTAGGAGAGTGGTCACTTCAAAAAAGTAACAATAGACCTCTTCTCAAAAATAAGCATACAAAATGTGCAGTTATGCGCCAAGGGAAATAAGTGCAAAATAAAAATGAACTCAAATAAACCCTGGTTGATCTTGAAGACATCTTGCTGTACTCTGAAAATGCAACAGTTTGCAGAGCAAGTGTTCATATTGTTGATGTGACTAATGTTTTGTGTCTGCCCCAGGCTAAAAGGGACATTGCTGTTAATGCATCCAAGGTCACGACTTGTTTGTTAAGAGCAAAACAGCTTGGAATTTACAGAAACGATCAGCGCTGAGATCACTGGCTCTTTTTACTGAGAGAGTTATATGAGTGTAAACAGAGAGAAAGGAGCGAATTAAAATGAAGAAAAACAAGCAGCAGAATTAAATCAGCAGAACAAACATCACGATCTGGAGGAAGGGTGAAAAGGAGTTTGAATATCGGCTGATGAAATTGCACCTTTCACATTTAGTTATAGATATTTCCTTTCAGAAGACAATAATCAAGCGGCCCACATGTCATATTTCACATCATTGCTTCCTGCAAGGCAGCAACATCCTCCAGCACAACAAAATTAAGCCATGCACAGTAAACAGACACAAGAGAGATAGATGCTCCGATCATGAAGGCAACCATCCAGAGTCCAGATAGAAGGACAGAGAGCAAAATAGCATTAAAGACCATGAAATAGTTTAACACAATTTTCTTTCCTGTGTTGACGTAAATCCCACTGACACAGGAAGTTGAAATGGGACATTCATGTACATCACAGCAGGGCAACAACCACCATTCATACTATTTTATAATTACTTATGGCCAAAATGTCCTCCCAAGCTCCCTAGCTCTGCTAGGACAGAAAGATATGTTTAAAAAAGGATGACCAATTACGTAAAAACGGAAAATGAAAATGAAATACAGCAAAAACATTTCAGTTTTCATGGTGAAAAAGTGCAAAGATGGACAATAGCTAAACATTCAATATTTGATGTTCTGATGTCAGAAATATTAAACAATCAGCACCAAAAAATAAATAAAATATAACTACTCAACTTTTTTTTTTGTGATTAATACAGGCTAATTAACTGAATGTGACAAGGCAAGAATCCCAGAGCTCTTTTAAGCATATTAAGCATGTGATTAAGAGTGAATGTGTTTCTTCTATCTTTATTCTCTATAATATATTTAAATCTTTTAATTATTGATGATGAATACATAATAAAAGCCAACTGAAATAAAAAACTGTATATGCAGATCAAATGAGTCATGGATATTTTTGGTTAATCTTACTGGAAACTTTTGAATGTGTACAGTATATCATGGTCAAAATTTAGGAGAACATGGCATAAAAATAGCTTTGAAGCTTAGCTGCACCAAATTCTTGTTTTCATGAGGCAGCTGGGACAGTCCAGTTTAGAGTCCCCAAACCCACAGGCCTTAGCTCATAACCCTCAACACAAACTAAGACCCTCAAGCCCCAAGTCACACCATTTGCATAAATCCTCTAGAAGCAACACAACAGAAAGACTGCATCAAGGTTGTGTAGTGCACCGGATTCAGAATACACAGTGCACATCGAAACTGTTTGTTTATCGAACAGATCAGAGCCATTGCACAAATAGCAGTAGTGAGAGTCAAACAAGCTTTAACTAGAGGTTTTCAAATCCTGTCATGTCACGCGCAAGCGAAGCATGCTGGGATCATCCACTTCTGCAATGAATTTCATGCAGTATTTAACTTGACATCAACAAGTGATTAGCTTGGCGATTCAGCGGATCGCACCCCATTCAAACGTTTAATTTACACTAATCAAAAGCTTTGATCTCACACACATTACACAGTATAATCTATACTCTCTGAAATGACACACGTGTGAGCACAAATATGATTATTTTACAACTTAAACTGTAAAAATAGTGAGTAATATGATTAGAAAAGTTCGAAACAGCCTGCAATGATTCTCAGGGTGAGAGAAACTGGGAATGTAACCCTATCTTGCAGGAAGTGCGCCTAGGAGCATTTTCCTGTTTGAGCTCATGATTTTTACACAATGGTGGCTCGAAATCCAATATCAAAAAATCTGCACACAGGCAGACAGCGATTCATACTCTGGGTAATGAAAACAATTATGTGTCTTTTTCCAGTTAAGAGCTGTTGTTTACCCATCTGACCTGTCAAACAAACCCCAGCTCTCTGAGGCCCATGAACTGGAGATCACATGACCACATGTGAAACTGAGCCCAGCTGACCGAAGGCCAAGCACCGGAGCACTCTCTCTACTGAATCACAGGAAACTGTTCTTTCTCAACAACTGAAACGGGGAACAGGGTTGTACTTTAGGTCCACTCATTTGTTCCACTTAATCTTGTTCAACCACATGCTATACACATATATATTTTGTTTGTATGTATGTGTATATATATATATTTGAATCCTTAATACAGTTAAGTTCACATGCAGTGCGGTTATTTTCAGGACTCACAACCGCATTCTGAGCTAGTTATCTGTCACGTTATAAAGTGCGAGAGAGACGCTCTGCTGCACAAATGCGTCAAACAAACCCCATGGTGTGTGTTTTCATGTGTGGTTTCAGTAACTTACAGTGATGGAGAAAAGAGCTGTGTGTCATCTGAAAGTTTAGATCCGCTCTCCACCCAAATATAAAAGCTGCTGTCAGTTATTGAAGATTTGATGGATGAACTTGTTGCTCAATTGTCAGAAATGTCTGTGTGTGTGTGTGTGCACGTATGTGTGTGTGTGTGCTCTTGGATGGGTTAAATGCAAAGCACCAGTTCCGAGTATGGGTTACCATACTTTGCAAATGTCACGACTTTCACTTTCACAAGTGAGTAAAATCGAAAATCCATACATGATATATCCAAGCATAACAGACCACAACTCCTCAAGTTTTTGCACATCCGCAATACATTCACTTGCACATTAACTGACATCCTGTCATTGTTCTAATCTCTGCTGAGGGTTATCAGTTGTTTTAATGACACTACATCCCTATAGGAAACACTGTTTTAGTCATTCATTTTTTCTCTGATGCTGGATTCAAAGTCACTCCTAATTAACTCAGGCCAGTCAAGACTAATTAGTTTGCTGACACTGGGACCTCTGTGTTCCCCCGTGACCCTCCGGACTGTTCCCTCATGTCTAAATGCAAATAAGAGGTCATTCATAGATGATAAACAATCCACTACAGCCTCTGAAACCCCATGAAGATGTAGTTCATAATTATATTCACCAGAATGACAATGGCAATGCACGAAGCATAATCAGACATACAAGCAAACAAGCTACTGTGCAAATATTTATGATGATGATGCTAATGATATGTGTGGTTTGTGTGCATAAATCTGCTGCATCTCAGCTCAAGTGAAAGAGACAGTTTACCCAAAAGTCAAATAGCTGTCTTTATTTATTTACCCTTATGTCATTCTAAATCAGTAAGCTATACTCTTGATTACAAAGCAAGATTGGTTGAAGAATCTTAACTTTTATCAACACAAAGTTCATAATTTCCACGTCTATCAAGCTCCAAACATGACAAAAACAACACAACTGTGTGCTATTTTCCAAAATGTAAGCCTCCTTCACTCATATCTCCCATTAGAATAATAATAAACACTGATGACCACTATAAAAGCATGGGGTAAGTAATAAACAGTACATTTATAAATGATTTATTATTATTATTATTAATATATTAATTTTTCATTATTACTAATATTTTTATTCATGATACATTTAAACTTTTTATTAATCAAAGAATCATTAGAAAAAAATGCTTTCTACAAAAATATGAAAAAATTTGAACGATTTCTGAAGGATCATGTGATACTTAAGACTGAAAATTATGTTTGGCCATTACAGGAATAAATTACATTTGAAAGAATCTCACCATCCCTGAACTGTTGAATAATAGCTTGAACACAGATCTACAATATTTCAAGTCATACAAGCAAAAAATGAGCGGAATTTAAGCCATTATTCGCTGACAGTATTCCCCTGCAGTGATGTATATTTCGATTAAAACTCACCAGTCATTTAATGCTAAATGTACATATGAAAAAAATCATATTTATACTGTTTTTTTTTAAATGCTTGAATTATTATCAAATTCAAAACCCTTTTGAACCCTGCAGAACGATGTTGACGTTTGAAGACACTGCAGGTCGTCCCAAGTGAACTAATTTTGCTAAGTGAAGGGATCCACAGATCGACCTGCTCAGTGTGTAGGAAGCAGTGAGCACGACATATACAGTAGCCCATGTGAAACGGACGGTAGACTGCTATAGAAGAGAAACAGCATGGCAGTAATGGGGATAATCTGTAACATACAGCAGAACCCTCAGGCCTTTCAGTCCCTCAAATCACTGAGTCATCTCTAATCAGACTCTATCTGCCTGTCTGTCTCTCTCTGGTCTGGAGCAAAGACGACTGGAGCGTTTTGTCTGACACAGGCACACTTCATGTGTTCGCTAATGCCTTCCTCTCCAACTTCTCTCCAACAGGTTTTATGTTGTGGGGGGGGGAGCATGTGATCGCTAATCTCTGTCTCCCCCCTCCCAAACGAGATGATTTCACACAAAGCCTACAATTTTGTGTGTCTGTCAGTGATGTGATTTGCTGGTGCACCATCACAGACACATGTGTCTCTATCGCTGGGAGGTTTTTGTACGAGCAACTGAAACGTCTAAGGCAGAGTAAATGGTGTAACGATGAACTTAATCTCATGATGTGGCAGTATATTAACAGACATTATTTAAAGGCCCATTATTGAGATTTAATGACACATAATGGCTTTGAGAAACAGTATAATCACTGAACTAATGTGGCCGTCACTGCAAACAGACAAAGCAGTGGGACACAAATGGGTCGCAGGTCTGGTCTGATGTTCTGGTCGCAGACAGCATTGCTGAACGCAAATCATAGAATTGGCAAAAAATATAAAAAATAAAAGAGGAAAATGTATTCCATATATTTTGTTGTTAATATCCAATCAAACGCTAGTATTTTGTAGCAAATTCTGCTTTTTTATTTGGTAGAAGCCAAACTAAGCAGATGTCCCACAGATAGGCTGGGTGATATTCTTGAAAAACATACAAACATAGAATAAAACTATGCAGGATAAAATAAGATATATAACCCAGAAATTGGGTTTAACTAGCAACAGGGACAAACATGGTCTGTTTCGACCACAATGTGTTTGGTACGGTTAGTTATTGACTCTCGAAAGCATGAAACTAGGTGCACAATATTGGTGTAAGTGGCCAACATTCTATATATTTAAGCATATATTAGATATATGTTGTCTGACGTTGGATATTTGAATATTTGAATGTTTATGCTCATTTCACCCATTTTAGATTACCATTTGCCATCATCTAATGATAATCTTTAAAACACTAATAATAATATAATAACACCATCAAATCTAATCTTTGGCAAATCTCCACTGAATAATCATTTTTCATACTGTACATTATAATGCTGTGATGCCTAAATTAACTTGTAACATTTAAAACGACTGAATGTTTTATTTTTTATTCAGACAAAATGGTGTAGAATTTAAAATGTATCAGTTATTAGCCATTAGACGAAAACAAATATTGGCTTATCAATCAGAATAATATTGGTGCAATCCTACAAAACCATCAAAATTCAGGAGATGTCTAGAAAAATTAAAAAATTCAGCATACAACATTAATATTTTAGCATACTGTTAGGTTTGTAGTAATATTAATACATTTTGATTCACAATTTAAGGACAATTTTGTATGATAAATTATTTTGGAACTGTATTTTGTCACCACTTATATAAAATATAAAATACTCAATATAAAATATAGGTCAAATCAAGATGCCTGGTAAAAACAACAAAACTATACACAAATTCATTTTTACTGGCACAATATGAGTGAAAACTGATTCAAAGTAAACTTTTCACCAGTTTTTTTCAGTGTACATAATTGTTGAGTTTGTTAGGATGTCTGTTGGGCACCGTTATTTTGCCAAGTATGACATGTTTCTGGATCAACATCTTTTGATGATCCTGGATCAACATTGTCCAAAAATGTCCATTCCCTACCCGTAAGCCTAATCCTACCCATTATTTATTCCTAAAATCAGTGGGAAATTATAACTGATTAACAAGGGTGTGGAGGCATCTAACCCTAATCGTAAGCCTAAAACAGATATTTCCTGAAAAGTTATTCCTCAGTTCTGATTGGTTGATAGGAAAGTTGTTCCAGGATCAACAAGGATGTTGATCCAGGAACATGTTGTACTTGGTGAAATCCCGTTCACCGTGCTCTGTATTTGTGTGATGACCCCATCCGGACAGTCAGTATAACATGACATAAGCAAAAAAATTCAACAGTAATCCCGTCTCGCTTCAGATATAAAAAACCCTCACCTGAGCATACATCTACTGCGAGAAACAGACAGACGAAAGGGGGGTCATTCAGGAAACACAACCAGGGAACAGAAAGCACATGAAAGCACAACAAATAGCTGCATTGTTGGTTTAAGAAAAAAAGCCCTCTGCTCACAGTTGATGCTGAAACTGTCACACTAGCGCTCAGAAACTGCCTCATGTCTGTAACACAACAACAGGCCTCACAATAGCCAACCATGGAGACGGCAATCTCACAGCTCTCCTTTCACATGAGCACAATGACACACGCAAACACACAGAGCCTCAGCCGTAGCAGACTGACAAACAGCAACCCTCTAAACTGCGAGTAAATCACTCCCATATATGACTAAATCTTCACTCTGGGCGACTACATGAGGTCTAATATTAGCCAATGGCTAATAAATTCTGATTTTAAGTTTAGAATGGATATATTTTCACTCGCCAAACATTCTGACTGAACGCTTCAGAGTTTCACTCTCCGTCAAGCGACTTGTGATTAGTGATGGGTCGTTCTTGAACAATTCGTTCATTTTGAACGAATCTTTAATGTGACTCGGGACTCCTCCAGTCATTCTCGGGAGTGGTTCGTTCAGTCGCGCATGCCCAACATCATACGGGTTCTGGACTGAAATTAGTTCACCTGTTTTGAGTCTTCGTGTTTTTCGAGTCATTCATTCATCACGGTACAACCCCATTAGCTTAATCTATGCAGTCTGAGCCGGAAAAAAAGACTTAACAATAAAAATAATCAACTCTTTATTACCTTTGTTACCACATTCAGTGTTATGGAAAAGAACCATCATGACAGAAATTCACACATTTATAAGAAATATAAGAAATAAAAAGCTACAATTTGAGACCAGAAACGCATCACGTAACTGTAGGAGTTAATAATAATAATAATAATAATAATAATAATAATAACTATGCACCCATTTGGAAGGAAATGTATTTCTCTATCCAATGCTGTCACATAAATTGTCAAAAGAACAAACGACTCGAAAGGTGAACGAATCAATTCTCTTTCCGGCTCAGACTGCATAGGTTAAAGCTTAAGGGGCTGTTACGTGATGAAGGAGCGACTCAAACCCAAAGACTTATCCGATAAGAGGTGAGGTGAGCTAATCATAGACTGAAGACCCAGGTAAATAATGAATAATTTATTTCTGTTTCTTATAGCATTATAGTTCTGTATTGTTTGTAGTGTGATCAACGTTTGCGTTAGTAGACATGTTAGGGAAGTAACACATATCATTTGAATTACATTTTGCTAAAATAAACTAAATGTACGAAATGACGCAAAAAAAGATTCTTTCATTTTGCTGAACGAGACTCAAACATCGGAGTCGGTAAAATTATCCGAACTTCCCATCACTACCTATCTAGTGTGAAGGCGCACGACTCTCCATCACTTTGGTGGGAGCAGATTGAGCGAGTGTCTTATAACATGCAGAATTGACGCTCTACATGTAACAATGTACTTTGTTGTATTTTCCTGTCAAAATAAAGTTTGAGAGTTCAACTGGATTTTTTGAACTGCCAGGTTCTCCGGTAGTGGGCGGGACTAATGTAACGGTAATCCCATTGGCTGGCGCTCACTTATTATTGTCCCTGTATTGATTTCAACAAATCAGTTTGAAGGAACCAACACAACCTTATTAATATTCATGAATCCAGCAGCTCATTAATCCTTAGTGCGTTTTAATACTGTTCTTATTAGTAGAATTGGTATTAATATTATCATCTTATCAGTATAATTGTTAGTTTTTTTCAATTTTACAGAAACACAGAATGTACAAAAAAGCACCACCCTAAATTCAGTTAAAGTGTCTATTGATTCATACATTGTTACCTAATTTTAATATAGAATATTAAAGTTCTATCATTAAATAATACGTGATTATCATAATATTATATAATAATGCTGACTGATGTTAGGGTGTACTTTCAGAAATGTAAAAAGTCTGGTGAGTAAACTAAAGAATTAACTAGCTAATGGCGATTCAATTGCCAAGGTGTCCGTAGAGGGTTGCAGAGGAAAGACAACACCAAAACATCACAACATGTGTACCTGAATCTTCATTTTCCAACAGGAATGCATTGGTGAATCCTTAAGGAGAAGGTTGTCCCCTCCGTTACACACACACACACAAACAAAGCCTTGCTGAAGAGGTTACATGTCCCTCGTGTAAATCCTGTTGGAGAGGTAAAGCTGATAAATACGGAAGTGGTGTGGTGCAGGATGCAACAGAGGCAGATCCAACCGTCCTACATCCACATTTCTTTTACAACAGACAGAGGCAGATCCACGCAAGCTCACAGAGCAATGAGAGATACTAGCCCGGGCTTGCTCTCTCAGCCGGTAAGTCCAAAAACCAGCTACTTCCTCCAGCTGACTCCAATCAGCAGGAACAACCCAATGCCTCATGCATTATTTATGAGGGGGTGGAGCCGAGTGTGCTCTTTGGCCGTCTGTGTTTCACATCCCCACCCCCATCCTCCTAACCCAAAGTCCCTCCCCCTCCGAACTGTCATGTGTCCCTGCGCTTGGTTAATGCGCACCCTGCCGTCCTCTCTCATCCTCCGGTGGATTGGCTGTAATGTATTTAAGACTGAACTCTCCCGCAGAAAAGGTCAAGAACCTCAGTCAAAACAATTATTTTAATTTATCCAAAAACACTGATTAAAGAGGCTCGCTTACAACGAAGCACCAGAAGCTAGACAGAGAGAAAACAAAGTCAAAGACACACTGCAGAGAGGTTTGGGTCATAAGGGCGGCACATCAGGGAGCGCAAATTGCAGAATCGAAAGTGTAGCTGAAATATTGCTGAAACCAAGGACATTTAGGATTTGCATCACATTAAGGCATATTATTTAGCACTAAAACTAACTAAATAATAATAATAGCTTCAATAATTATTTTGTCTTGTGGCCTATACTTTAACATCTGTTAGGCAGCTTGCTTTGGGTACTTAATAAAAAGACTAACACAGTTTTAACTCTTATATACGGTATATACAGATTCCGAAATGGGTTTTTAGAGCCGTGTACAACTTTTATGGTCTTGCAGAGGAGGAAATGTATGAGTGAAATAAGGAAATAAGGAAATTGTGGTCACAGCTAATAATGACTAAGCAGTTTCCAGTGAAGCAGTTATAAAGTACAATACAAAGAGCAGTAGATACTAAGAGAATTCCTGCTCAAAATACCTAGGGAGACTGTAGGTGTGTACGTGGGCATGAGAGAGCTCCTGCCTGGGTCTCGTGTGCACACCTGAGGTCTACTTTAAGAGCATGTCAAGCCCTTAAGCTGGATAATGAACTAAGTGTAGCCTGTACCTTTCACTTTCATTAGCTTGTCCTTCTAAAAGCCCGAAGCTCTTAAAAACCTCTGCTTGCTGCTATTTAAGTCCTTTACAGACTTTGCTCTGTCAACACAGTATAGATTACTCATTCAAGCACCTGAATGAAAAACAGCCAGTGTTTACTTTATGTACTGTGAGGTTGGCAAATACTTTTTCTAGTGCAGCTATTGAGATTTTTGCAATGACTGAGAGGACAACATCCACTGTGAATGCAACGATATTTAATTACAGTGAAATGTTTAATAGAAATAATTACAGTCAGAAGAGTCACAGTTCACTAGAAAATATTTAATCCTTTGTTGTTCAGGTTTCATGCAGTGCTGTCCAAATCTGAATGTCATGTGACAACCCATAATCAAAGAAATCAAACAATGTAAATGAGCTCCACTGTGACGACATGTGCTAAGAATATACTTAATCAGTTTCATCATCACAATGACCACTGAAAATATGAATACAATTTCAGGAAAATTATCTATGAGCAAAGTGGTGTGAAGTATTCCATGCATAAATCTCCCAAAACTGAAATATGAGGAACAAAATCACAATGTGCCTTGATGTTGTTGGGTATTTTTTTTAATGACAAGTGTGGTTTCACAGAGAGCTGGTTCATCATTCATGTGATGCTAGGAGTGATATATTAACTTTACTGCTTGTTACAAGGAGGAAACAGCTAAATTATAAATTTTCACAGGAATAAAAACATATTTTTTAATTAATAAAAAGCAAAACACCATTTCAAAGCTGTTAGGAAACATTAAAGCCAAGTAAATTTTCTCAACTGGTGTGTTATTTTCTAAATAATATTAATATAAAAATATTTTTTTTTAGTAAGTTAAAAAAATAACATTAGTTTTTGAGCATCTCTGTTTATTATAATTAATAATATACAAAATATAAAAAACACAGTTGCATTAATTAACTTCATTGCTCTGGTATTCTTTTATAAATATTTTTTTTTCTAGTGAGTAAAATCATATTTGAGCATCAATATAGAGCATATTTAAGTAAATAACATTCATGCTGTTTGCAGTTTCTTGGTTATTAAGAAATTATTAAAAACTGGTGTGGTGTATTTCCTTAATAATATTAATATTATTATTTTATTAATTATTATATATTTATTTTATTATTTTGTCTACTGAGTAAAAAAAAAATAGCAAATCGTTTTTGAACATCAATTAATTTTTTTTTTAAATAATATTAAAAATGAAAAAGGGGGTCAGCTAAAATTAAATTTCATGAATTTGTGTAGAGTGGCAAGCTTTCTGTCCGCACACACATAATAGAGACGGTGCTAAAAGCAATGAGACAAATCATTCAGGAGACTGCCGAAAAATAAAGGGGTGGTGGCATAGAGAAACAGAGAGAGAAGAGACGAGTGAAATGAGGCACTGAGTGAATCACGGAGGGGTAGGTGAGGAGACTTTGAGACACTTTGAGCTAAATGTAGTGAAGAGGATATCAAATAACCCCTGAAGCATGAAATTGCGATGTAATAGTCCTTTCAGATCATATTCAAAACTTCTCACAGGGGTCAGGGATTGCCAATCCACACACAGACTCTAAGGGAGACAGAAGATGAGGTGGTGCATGGCAGCCATCAACAGAATGGTCATATAAGCTTCCTACATCCGCAGCTTTCAAATCTATTTTTCATCTCTCAGCTCTCATTTGCATGTGCATTTTTAGTGTTGGGCTGGAATCAAGTGTGTGTGTGTGTGTGTGTGTTATACAGTATATTTAAATAACACACTAAGTTCTGAAAGTGAAACTAATTACTCTTCAATAAATGGAAACTTTGAAGTGATCCCTTCTGAAAACAGAAGCTCTGCTTTTGGGATGTTATTTTTCCAGGCCAGGACGGAGTGGAAAGCACATCTGAAGCAGGTCACCCACTTACTGTACACCCCAGTGATGACTGCTTTACTGAGAGCTGCAGATATGAATCAATGCCAGTCACTCAATTCCCATCAATCAGTTCTCATCAAAAGCAACAACATCAGAGAGATTAGCCAGTTCAACTAGAAAATTAACACTTATACTCAGTGAGCATCAATTCGTGAACTAAATACAATTGTATTATGAATTTACATTTTTATCAAATAATTCAATAATTTTTAACAAAAATTGTATAACAAAATGTTATACAAAATATTAAAATACTAAAATATTAAACTCCGGAAATTATAAGAGGCAATCGATAATTAATATTTTTCTTTCTTGTTTTCTGATAGTTACGACTTAATTTTCTTGTGATCTCGACATAATAATAGTTGTTCTCTAAGTTACACAACTGCGCCAACAAGTGGCACTATAACTGATAGGGTGTTGTGTACTGTATATCCACTTTACTGTATGGGTTTCTATCCACTTTACTGCATGCGTTTCTTCGTGATCATTATAATTTGTGCAGTATTGATCATAACTGTCATTTAATTAATTCATAAATGTTAAATGCTTGAATCAATGATTATTTTGTGTATTGTTAAGGTCTTGGTAGATACATGACTCATCACATAACGAAAGTTGTTTTATCCTGATCGCGACTTTAATTTTCTCATGATCACAACTTGACGAAATTTGTTTTCTCCTGATCGCGACTTTAATTTTCTCTTGATCTCATCACAGTTTTGCTACCGTAATAGCATTCTGTTTAATAAACTGCTTATTAAAACCAAAGCTGACATCACTGTTTAGTATTCTGTTATGGTTTATTTCAAAATCACAGGATTATGTCGCAAATTAAGTCGTGATGACAAGAAAAAAAATGATCATAATCCATTACCTCTTATAGGACTTCTGTATTAAACTGTTATTTTTCTAACGATATTATAATCATATAAAAAAAGGACGGATGTATAATGCATCTCGGCTGGACTATCTTCATGATACATTAATTTCAAGGCCTTACAGACATTAATCCAGCAGGACAGGACCCATGAGGGCTCATTTCCATCCAAAAAGCTTGATTTTACACTGAATATTAAAGTGAAACTGATGTTATAGGAAGTGATGCAAAAGAAGGCATTTCCAATCATACTAAATAGAGAAGTGATTTTCATGAGGACAGGAACATCAACACTTACGTTTGATTTCTTTTATAAGCCACAGTGATAATAATACAATTATGACATTTATTATCATGATATTTAACATTCAGTAAACGTCTTCCTTCTGCCATTTTAAAGCTTATCTTATGAAAAAGCCTTAAACATAAAGATATACAGAGATTATCTGAAACAACAGCTGAAAAGAGCACGGATGACTGACACTGACATGACCAATAAAGTAAAAGCAAGACACTACAGCTCTGCTATCTTCTAAGATACTTTCTTGATTTTAGAGCATCATATTGTTAGCTTAGCAACATGCTAACATCAAATGTCAAATTTTCTGTATGCTTCGCATGAGGAGTGCTACTTAAATAATGCACATGAGTTAGAAAGTTCCAAACCACTTACTTAGAAGAATATATTTTAATTATGACTGTCTATGTAGACAGAAGACAAGACAGCTCACTAAGTTTTGAAAACCGACCCAATTTTGTTTGCATGCTTGAGGAGAATTGGTCTATGCTGAATCACAAAGAACAGATAACTTCTTTGAAGCACCTTAACCTGGTGATTGTGGACACAAACACTGGCCTGACTGCATGAAAAATATCTAATTTAAAGTGAAATCAAGAAAGGGCTTTGACAGTCCTGTCTAACCTTGGCAGTCTATAAGTGTAATTAAGGGAGATTAAACACTATTTCAGGCCTACTTCAGTGAGATGAGCATAAAGTTTAAAGAGCAGTCTCTATTCCCAGGGTAGGCTGTAGTTAACCCAACGCCTTTATTTGGGGAGAGAAGGGGAGCTTTTAAAGTCCCGCTGATGTGAATGGCTTGTAGTCTGGGTTCACAGACTCGAGACTGTGATCTTCGAAAGCAGCCAGCACAGAGTAATGGGAATGTTGGTTCAGGAAACTGCACAGCTGAGGCTGCGATTGGGTTCAGGATGGAATTCCCCTTCAGTTCCTGTGGCCGTCATTCAATACAGAGGATGACGATTCCTGCAGTAATGCAGACTACAGCTGCAACTGTAGAACAAACTCTTTGTATTCAGCCTTAAAACAATACTTGGTTTACTCCACTGAGGATTGTGGCACTGGTCTTGCTGTGAGCTGGCCAGACTGTGTCCATACACTGAACCCACACAGATGGACATCTCCGCTTGAATGCAGCCAATCTGTACAGGGGGCAGACTGAAGGACAGCCACAACTACAAGCTGATGTGTCAAGGGGTCAGGCATTGTTATTCATGCATTCCATTAACATACAGAGCCTGAATCTCTTCTGAATGTCAAATGCTTGCCTCTGTTTGTGACTCATTCATTTCATTGTTGAAAATAAACAAAAAAATTAATTTAAACAAAAGTCAAGGCCTTAAATGAAGATAGAATTTACTTAATTCTTCTAACTTGAACGGACAACTGATTAAACACTTTTAACCCTTAGTAAATGGTTGGAAAGGCTCAATTTTCTTTAAACAAGACAAAACAAAGGGAATATCTGTGCTTAAAAGACCAGCTCAGATTAGCATAATGTACAGAGTCTTGTTTTTGCTGGTTAGCACTTAGCATTGGACCCAGCATGGTCCTTCTGGTAACGTTTTGCTAGTTAAGATGGTCAATAAACCTTGTCAGGACACAAGCACACCATTACCTCATGATGGGGACCATAATCCAAAACAAAACATATGCTGGTGTGCAAACAGACAACATGCTCTAGTTTATAGAGGTCAGGTGACAGTGGATTGATAGCTAATAGTTTCACTACTGAAACACCATTGGTTTTATTATTTTGATTTTATTGTCATATTTTATTGTGACATGATACAGTGGGTATAGAAAAGAATCACCCTCCTTTAAAATAATCTTATTTTGTTGCTTTGCAGTCTAAAATGAAGATGGACTGATTTTGTTTGAACCAGCTATCAAAGATATATCACCAACATTTAAAAATTAAAAATAAAAAACCAGAATGAGTTGGAAAAAGGATCACCCACCTCCTAAATATTACTTGTAAACTTAATCAGGTGTAGCCAATCATCTTTCTAATGGAACACAAATTTTTTTTTTCAACCGTGATCAGAAAAGCTCATCATCAAACTGAACTGAACTTGAGCAGTTCTGCAAAGAAGAATGAGCAAATGTTGCAAAGTTAGTAGAGACATATCCCAACAGACTAAAAAAAACTATTGATATTAGCAGGAGGTGCAGACCATTTTATAAAAAATAAAAAAAAACGAAACCTTGTACATTCCTCTGCAGACACGTTGGGTAGATGAGTAACTTTAGTCTATATAGAAGATATATATATTATATATATATATTATCTTTTATTTATATATTTTTTTACATTTTCATTTATATGATGTTGTTGTCTGAAATGTTGTAATTGAGCTCTGCCAGCAATGTTTTCTAGTCTAACATTCCAACAGGAAGTGAAAGAGCATGCTCATCTTTCAGACTGATCCAAACTGTATGAACGTGAAACATCTAGCATTAGTAAACACCACAAAAACTGAGGTTGTCTTGATGAAATGCATCATAACTAAACGTTCTAGCTCACTAGTTGATGTCTAATTACTGTAGTAGAATCAGAGACAGAAGTAGGACAGAACGATACCTGGTAACAACCACAGTGACTAAGCTAGAAAGCTGGGTTGGGACTGTGTGAACTTCAGTAGAATCTGTGGGCTGCATTTAAGGTTCTGGCTAGGAACTGCTAAGATTACATGAGAGAGAATAGTTTCATAGGCCACACGAATAACTGGGCTCAAAAGGGTATTGAACAGTGTGTCTCTAGAGCGGAAATAGCTAGACTCACTTCCCATCAGCCAAACAGTCATTTACTGAAAGAACTAAATCAGTGACTTTCAGTTCCTATATTAAACTCTACCGTTTTTTTAATGATAAGAACCAAAATAAAATGTACAATGTTCAAATTATCAAATGAGACCGGAGGCAGAATACAAAAGTATTAATATTTCCACCAGCAAATACAGTTTGAGAGGCAATCAGGGTCTCTTTTGCTTTCCTCGGTTGCACTGTATTCTCACTGAGCTCCTTAAAGCAGCAACATACAGGTTAAGAGTCACACGAGAGTAAGCAATGCCTCCATATTACTGTGGTTGGCTGATTAGCTGGTCAGTGGGTTGATTTCCACACGTTCGTATTTATAACTAGTCCAGTAATTGGCCTGAATGGGTCAAACTGGTAGAAATTGAAGGAATAATTACAGCGTATCGCACCTTTCAGTAGGGATGCTCCAATCGATTGCCTGCAGATCAGTATCAGCAACAATCACATTTTTTTACCCGATTGGTAGTCAATTAATCTAATGGATCTCTGGAAGAACATTGGTCAAAGGATTTAATACTAATAACCTGATTCGCTGCCTCTGTCATGTCTTGTGTTCTCTGAATGAGAGGCAGTGGTGGGCCTCAGGCAGCCCCACACACACACAGCAAACAACAACAGGGAACAGAGTGTGTAAGATGACCTGTGTATGTCTTTCTTCAGATTAAGTCATAGGTGCATCTCAATAAATTATTATGCCGTGGAAAGTTCATATATTTCAGTAATTCAGCTCAAATTGTAAAACTTGTGTATTAAATAAATTTAAATAAATTTAATACACACAGACTGAAGTAGTTTAAGTCTTTGGTTCTTTTAATTGTGATGATTTTGGCTCACATTTAAGAAAAACCCACCAATTCACTATCTCAACAAATCAGAATATGGTGACATGTCAATGACTAATCAACTCAAAACACCTGCAAAGGTTTCCTGAGCTTTCAAAATGGTCTCTCAGTTTGGTTCACTAAGCTACACAATCATGGTGAAGACTGCTGATCTGACAGTTGTCCAGAAGACAATCACTGACACCCTTCACAAAGAGGGTACGTCACAAACATTCATTGACAAAGAATCTGGCTGTTCATAGAGTGCTGTATCAAAGCATGTTAACAGAAAGTTGAGTGGAAGGAAATAGTTTGGAAGAAAAAGATGCACAACCAACCGAGAGAACCACAGCCTTATGAGAATTGTCAAGCAAAATTGATTTAAGAATTTGAGTGAACTTCACAAGTAATGGACTGAGCCTGGGGTCAGGGCATACAGACATGTCAAGAAATTTGGCTACAGTTGTCGTATTCCTCGTTTAGCCACTCCTGAACCACAGACAACGTCTGAGGTGTCTTACCTGGGCTAAGTAGAAGAAGAACTGGACTGTTGCCATTGTTTCAAATTCCTCTTTTCAGGTGAGAGAAAGTTTTGTATTTCATTTGTAACCAAGGTCCTAGAGTCTGGGGGCAGGGTGGAGAAGCTCATAGCCCAAGTTGCTTGAAGTCCAGTTTTGAAGTCCAAGTTAAGTTTCCACCATTTTTTGAAAACAAAGTCACTGCACCTGGTTACCAAGAAGTTTTGTAGCACTTAAGGCTTCCTTCTGCTGACCAGCTTTTTAAAGATGCTGATTTTATTTTCCAGCAGGATTTGGCACCTGCCCACACTGCCAAAAGCACCAAAAGTTGGTTATTAAATGATGTGTTGGTATGCTTGACTGGCCAGCAAACTCACCAGACCTGAACCTCATTGAGAATCTATGGGCTATTGTCAAGAGGAAAATGAAAAACAAGAGACCAAAAAACTTAGATGAGCTGAAGGCTACTGTCAAAGAAACCTGGACTTCCATACCACCTCAGCAGTGCCACAAACTGATCACCTCCATGCCACCAGTGCAATCAGTGTTTTAAGTGTATTTTTCAATGTACTGTTTAATGATGGCTCATTTATGAAGAAAATCCCTTGACCCCAACTAATGGCATAACAGTGAAACTGCACTGACAGATCAGACAGTTTTTAACAAGAGCTCAATATTTTAGTAAGTTTTGATGCAATGCCTTTGATTTGACTTTAGCGAATAGAATGATAATATAAAGAAGTAAAAATATTATAGAATTGGTGGCTTATTGATAGTCCCAAGCAGAGGGTGAATGGGGTTGGATATGCTTTTAAATCATAAAACCATGGCAAAACCTTAGTTTCATAAGTCCCCTGCATTCCACTGAATGCAAGTCATTTCAAGCCCCATCATCCTTTGTGAATGGCTTCAGAGAGCCGTGACCCTTGATGGAGTGACTTATCTGCAGACGTCTGCTCCACACACTGCTAAAGAATGCCAGCATTTCGTACACCAGTACAGCTGTGTCCATCTGTTCATGGCTTTTCATACCGTGCTATTAACACTGGGTTGGACACACTTTTTCATTCAATAACTATTATTTTCTATTAGACTATGAAACTACGAAATAACACAAATGAACCAGTGGGAATTACGCTGAGACCACTATATTTCAGCTCAGCTGTAAAGGCAAACAGAACAAAACAAAGGTGAAACAAAACACAACAGAATAGCCTCACTGACCAGAGACTTTACATATGCGGTTTGGAAAATGAAATAAAATAAAATACATTTGCTGTGCATTAACTGCTCTGTACAAACGGGAAAGAGAAACGCAAAGACGCCATTCCTCTTTTATTTTCAAGCATTAGTGAAACATACTAAGTATCTGGTGAGCAAGGAGAAGCAAAAATGACTGAAAAAAGGTCAGTCGCCTCATTTGCTACAATTAATGAAAATAATGAGTTCATCGTTGAGGTACCATAAACTACCAGTGATTGGAAGAATAGGGCTAACTAAGCCATTGTTATGTAAATGATTGCAGTGCACAATGTGGAATTATGAAGGAAAAAGTGTAATTAGGATAAATTTTGTCTTTTGCACAGTTAAACCGAGAGAGAAAACCTAGAGAGCGAGACAGCTGGACTTGTGCAGGTACTCAAGCCCTTCATTCATTCCAGACCCAAGCCTACATAAATTAACTGATTGGTAATGAAAATGTCATCTCTCTCCTAAAGAAGTTCCCTCTCATTTACTATTCCTCAAATACATAATCTGCAGGCATTTGCATTAAGACCATGCATTTTAAAATACATTGCTGAGAAACACATGCATTAGCGTCTTGAATGTTGGTATAAACTAATCTCACTTAAAAAAAAAAATGCTGATCAAACCATAACCTCCCTCAGCTGAAAAAGGGCTTGCTGCATGACATATGACTGCAGAATGTGTGATTCTGCAATAGTTTGCATAACTCAAGCAGCTGTCTTTACCCTTCAACACACACTGAAGCATAGCCAACGGCTGACCTCAGCACTGTGCAGGTGTGTCCCACCTAACTGATGCAGCATTCAACACTAAAAGAAAAAAAATCCTCATTCCTGTTTCAGCCATGTAAAATAATTATGCAACTATATTATAAAAATATATTTATTCAGATGCACTCACCCAACAAAATCACCCCATTCATTCTATGATTCAGGCTTTTCAAAATATTTCCAATTTCCAAGTCATAAGAGTCTCTTTAGATATGCCTTGGATTTCTCCATCAGTGCATCGAAAGATTGAGGGTTTATTTTTTTTCACCTGGTGAAAATCCTACGTTTGATGACATTAAAGTAAAAGCACAACTTTCTTTATCAAACTGCATATTTTGAGGTACACTTCCCATAACACAAACTGTGGAGGATGAGGTACACGCAAAATATTAAAAACTATAAGCAATATTAATCAACCCTTAGCAAGCACAATTTCTTTCCTTTTTGCTAGTACTAGCATGACAGTGGCAAAAGGTTGTGATCTTTTAGAGAACTACATAGGTTCAGTGCTGATTAGGAGAACAAGAATTCACTGAAACTCTACTGATTCAGTGCCCCCTACTGGTGCTAATCCTGAAACTACCACCCCCTGTGTAGTTTCCTTTCATCAAAATGTCTGTTTAAATTAAATTTAATGTCATTTTTAAGTTCTAAATTGTCTTACTGAACACAACTGAAACAAATTACACATGAGGACATATGTGTGTGGGTGCTTAGCCTAGATATAAGCCCTGGGATGTGATTGTGTCTGATTACCACTGAAAAAAATCCCATCTAGGAAGATGGTTTCCTTGTTTTAATGAGACATAACTCGCGACATGCTTTTCTCTTGAAAAACAACAGCCAAGGCAAAAACATAAAAAGTCACTTAACATTAGCTATAAAAGCTATCTCGCTAAGCTGGGATTCTTGCGTGTGACTTCATGGAACAACACAAACTGTTCTCTGTCACAGCAGGAGGTTCATTATGGCCCCCCACGGGCCGTCCATTCTGACAAACACGTGTGCGCACACCCTCTCTTTCAATGACAGGTTGACGCCTCGCAGTCATTATAAAACAGCTCTTCTGGTCTGTCTGGTTTGTGCTGTTGTCTCTGCAGCACGTGTCAGATGCCATGCACGTCTCAACAATATGGAAGTCCTGATGGCTCAGAGCCACTCTGAGTCTCAGGCCAACTGGTGGAAATGTCACATTGTCTATCGTACTGCATTTTATCCTAGTCAGTCATGCGTTTCATTTGCTCTGCTGACTTAAAGGACATCTCTGGATTTTCGACCAACTTTGTGTCGTTTTTATGTCAATTATGTAAATAAACAGTGTGTACTCTTTATCCGGGTTACCTATGACCCAATCTCTCTGTTTATTCGTCTTTATTTATTAATTTATTATTTATTATTAGTTATCGATACATTTCCATTTTTGTCAATATCGCACACCCCTAGTGGTTCTTTTGCTAACCGTGTTCAAACAAGCTGTGAAGCACTTGCATTGTTTGGCCTCAGTTGGTGCAGAAACAGAGGACTGTAGGCAGTTTGACAACAGACTAAAATAATAATGTCTTCCCTTCATAACTAATAATTAAGGAATGCGTCTCCTCCTTGTACTGTACATGTCAAGCTTGGCAAACAACTCGCACAAGCATTGATTTGCTTATGTATTAGACTGGTTAGACTGTGAAAATAGGATAAAAAGGCAGAGAAATCAGTTCTCAGGTAAACATTTACTTTGATAAACATCACACAGGTGATTTAATGTCATTTTAGGTATAATAAAAATTAATATCAGGTAACGCATCAGTGTTTAAAGTCATTGCTGGGTGTCCAGTATAACTTACAATTTCAAAGTAATATTTTTTTTCAGCCATAATCTCTATTAGGGCTGAACGGCCATTCACTGAAATAATTGGTCGTCATCGTATACTAAACCTTACAATTATCTGCTGAATAGGTGTCTAAAATGCCACAGAAGCGTCAAAATGGGTCCGAGAACCTGTGACAGATGCCACCTGGCTACACGGTTTACTTTGAAGTGCCATGGAGATTGTAAGGGAAAAAATGAAGCATGAAAGTTTTCTCTGAGTGCCTGTTCTTTGAGTATGTGCTTAGTTCTAATACATCCTACTTTATGCACTGGCTCTAACATCTTTCTGAAAGCTTTTCTTTAGTCAGCCTCAGTTTGTTCCACACTGCTTATCAGAGCTTTCAGACTGTGCTGTACGTTTGCATTATGACGTTAACAGAAATCCTTTTAGAAGAATCTGTCTGCATATTCAGAATGGAAATTAGAAAGTAAGAGAGCTCAGAGGCTCAAGCCTAATAGTTCCAGCAGAACCTAATTATCTTCACTTGACAAAAACAACATACTGTTATTGAACAAACGCTTTCAAAATTCCTAAACCCAAACCAATATTTTAAAGTGGAACTCATCCTAGATCTTTTGAACTTTCAAAATTATGTATGGTAATTTAATTAAAGCTGGAATAATATGTAAACATTAATATATATATATATATATATATATATATATATATATATATATATATATATATATATATTGGGATTCTCCTTAGTTGTCGGTTATAATCATCACCATTAAAATAAATAAACCTTTGAAATATATCAGTCTGTGTGTAATGAATGAATATAATAAAGAAGTTTCACATTTTAGACGGAATTAGTGAAATAAATCAACTTTTTGATGATATTCTTATTATATGACCAGCACCTGTATACATACACATATAAAATCTGCATCTGAATTTGCATAAAGATTCATTCACACAGACTGTTTAATGCAGGACATGAATCCATTTAATCTGCATTTACAAAATCAAAGAATGCTTTGATGTTTTAAAATAAAATGTTGAATAATGATATTTGAAATGATTTGGTGGGGAAAAAAGTTACATATATTTATATATAAATTAGGGGTGTAACGGTTCACAAAATTCACGGTTCGGTTCGATACGATACACTGATGTCACGGTTCGGTTCGGTTCGGTTCGATACGTTTTAGATACAGCAAAATGTAAAAACATCTCAACTTTTCAGAATGCCGCAAGCGCACCGCGGGTCATGTGACAAGAACCAACCAATCAGCTTCATCCTTTCCCGTAACAAGGTTGAGAGCTCAGCCAAGATGAAGGAACAGCTGATCATAGTTGTATATGGATTGCAATTTTGAAATAAATTTAGTAGCAGAGCTACTGCAAGCGATTTTTAGAGCTGCAAATCCATTTATCCTTCGCTGAAATTTCCGCGTCTCATGGAGAGAGCACGTCATTGTTGCTTAGCAAAGACAGACGCCTCATGAGCGCTTCTGCCCGAGCGCTTTGGAAAGGAGGAGAAAGACGTGCTTAGCGTTTTCCACGCGTTTTTAGGCACGATATGTGAACGGCCCCTAAGGCGCTCGCTCACTCAGCACGCGCTGAAGGCTCGTTGCAAAATGTCTAATGCATTTAACAGACCAGAAATATAAGATCCTAAAATAACCAACAGGTCTGGTGTTTGGGTTGGATTCCCTGTAAGCTATAGTGTCTAAATGCTGCAGGGATAGTTTGCTGCGTGCATGTTTCTCCTTTTTTTTGTCTTTTCCCAGATAGTACTGACGCATATATCCCAGATATTCCCGCTGGTGTTTTTTTTTTTTTTTTGTATTCCCGCTGGTGTACCCTGTCATGTTGCAGATGCGACATACCGTTGTTTTTTTATCCACCACTCTCTTGCCATCACCATTATAGCTTAAAGGGAATCCAAAGTGCACCCAAACACCAGACCTGTTGGTTATTGGAGGATCTTCTCATTTCTAGTCTGTTAAACGCATTGGCTATTTTGCAACGAGCCTTCAGCGCGTACTGAGTGAGCGAGCGCCTGCTGAGTAGCCTAACATAAACATATAAGATGGTGTTTTTTTCTTCTTCGGGAGTGTCAGGGGCGTTGCCTGTTACGTTGTTTGGGTTATTGGGCTACCTTGTTGAACGCATATCATTATATTTCTATCTCTCTCTTTTTTTTTTTTTTTTTTTTTCTAATATAATTAATTACTCCAACGAACCGTTCGGTATACATAATGCGTACCGCGTACCGAACCGAAAGCGTCGTACCGAACGGTTCAATACGAATACGCGTATCGTTACACCCCTAATATAAATCTAAAATCACCTGTAAGCGGTGGTAAATCATTGCATGAGTAAGTCATTGAATCATTCATTCAACCGATTTGTTCAAACAGCTGATTGATTCTTTAACAAAACACCATCATGTGCAGCTCAGAGACGCAAAACTGTTCTGCTGTGGCTTTGTTTGGAACTATTTTCGTTGTTGAAATGCAGCAAAAACAAAAACTGCTGTATCTAAAATGTAAGTCACTTAATATTAACTTTTTGTTTATTGAGCTGTTCATCAAATTGAAATCACATCAGGGAGAAAAGCCCTCTGCCATGGCAGATTTGAGCAGTGCACTAGGGGTGGTACGGTTCAACTTTTTCACGGTTCGGTTTGTTTTCACGATTTTAGAGTCATGGTTTCCGGTTCAGTTCGGTATGTGCTATGTTTATGGAAAAACTACTTTCTAATAATAATTTAAAAATAAGAAGATTCTATCCAACTACAAGCAACAGCACAAATAAATACAACAGAGGAAAGATACAAAAAAGAAACAGTGATTTTCAGTGTTTTGTTTTTTGTCTTTTTTTCTCCGCTGCACATGCATCAACAGAAGCATATATTAGCTGAACCCTGTTTGTTTTACGTGTTATTTATAGCAAACCATATCACTGGTGCTTTGTCAGATTTAAGTTGAACCGCGGTCCCAGCACGTGCCGAACCATGTGTGGTTAACCGAACGGTTCGTTTTAGTTTTTTCTGCGAACCGTGCCACCCCTACAGTGCACATACCAAGAAGTTTGAATTGCAGTGCGGACATGCCGTCCAGGGAGGGCTTTATACACAGAGAGTGGATCCTCAAACAGTGAAGATGATTTGGCGAAGCGGATATCATCCTCTTTACTACAGAGGAGAATGCCCATTGCCTGTTATTCTTCTCACTAAAGACTGCCCCTTGGAAGGACACACACACTGTGGGATCTGCATGTATGGGAAGTTAGCCCATATCTCTACAGTGAAGCATGGCTCTTTTAGTAAGCATACAAATATTAGCAACTACCTAGCAACACCTTGGCATTGACCCAAAAACAAGGAAAAGGTGCAGCACAAGTACCACATTTTCTTCATAATAAATTTTAGACGGTTCTATCCACTTGTTAATGTAAGAGAAAGAAAGCAGTTTTATTATTCTGGTGAACCATCTTCAAAAGAATGTGTATGTGGCCATCTCCAAAATTATCTGACGGATAAGTCTCCATTTGGAACTGGTTGCCATGGCAATTCAGTCCTCCACTGCAATGCATTATTCTAGCACCTAAATTGATACATTTCCATTTCTAAAATGATATTTTGAAACATTCATACTTCTCAGGCCAGGCAGCAGCTTTGTCCATTACTGCATTTATCTGCAGAGTGGACTGTAACATCCTGATTGCTGTCATTTCTCATGTGGAGAACTTGCAGCATGAACATCACAGCCCCGTCCACACAATTTACCAGACACACAAACCCTTCATTTCTACAGCTGAAGTCGCCTCTATTTTCCAACCATCTGACTTGACTCTTTCATGTAACGCACACTTTTCACCATCCAATCAGTTCCCAATGACTAAAATCAAGTACCATACATTTGGTTAACTGGACATCCTGTTTCACTCTGAAGCAATTGTAACTGGGGAAAATATAACATTATTCGCTATTAACTAGTTGCTTATTTCATGCATATTATTTGCAAACTGGCAGTTTACTATTCTAGAGCCTATGTAGAGTTGTGGTCAGAATTGTTGGTACCCTTGGTAAATACGATATAATAAGGCTGTGAAAATAAATTTGCATTGTTAAACTTATTGATCTTTTATTTTACAACTGAACAAAAATCTAAACTTTCATTGAAGAATAAGAATAAAAAATGGGGGGGGGGGTTCTCATTATGAAATATATTGTTTTCATTAGGGCTGGACATTATGGGCAAGATTTATATCACGATATGTTTTTTAATTTCGGTCATGTACGATATAATTCCGATATCAATATGAACACTATTAAAAAACCCTCGTAAAAACACCCAAAATAGATGTCTGTGCATACAAACTTATGAAAAATAAATTTGACAAGTCTATCCAGGTCAAAGCAGCTCCGCTTATGAACACTTCTTTATCAGATCAAATGAAAATGCCATCGAAACTTTTCTGAATAAAGCCGGTTCCCTTCAGATATACATTCATATAAAACACAATCGTATTTCGATTTTGAAACGTGCAGTGCTCATGTTTATTCAATAAAGTCAAATGCCACAAATAAATCAATGTATAGGATATACTGGTAATGTATATCGAATTATCAGAAATGTGTTTAAATCATATCACATATTTCACATATTGAAATAAATAATATTGATATTGAATTATTGTCCAGAACTAGTTTTCTCTAACACATGTTGGCCATAATTAATGGCACCCTTAGAAATTCATACGAGTATGATATATCTGTAGAACATCTCCATTCATAATTACAATTTTGTAGCACAGCAGGATGATTATGAACATGAATTTATCCAGCCATTGCTTCCTGTTTCACAGGAACATAAATATAGGTGAAAACAAAGGCCAAATTCCCAAAATCATACATCACTATGAGTAAAACCAAATATTTTAGTTCTGATGTGCAGAAACAGATAATTGAGCATCACAAATTATAAAGTGGCTTTACAAAAAGAGCTAGAGCATTGAAAATTCCCGTTTCCACAATCAGGGCAATAATGAAGAATTTCCAATCAACTAAAGATGTAACAAATCTTAGTTAAAGAGTGTTAATTTCTTAAAAAATAATAAAAATTTAACTGACCCCAAACTTTTGAACTGTAGTGTATATGCATACAGAATTGTAATTGGTCTTCCTTCCTACATTTATTTGCATATTCATTTCAGATTGGTATTGTTTTATTCATACTTGTGACTACGTGTTGATTTTTGTGCAAAGCTGACTGAAAAGAAGATGCAATTCAATTAACGCACAAGTCAACACTAAAAACATAAGCTTACAGCACATTATTCTTTTGTTGCCAAGCAAGCAGCGCTATTTCCACCAGGGAATGCAAATTTAGATTTAAAATGACATGAATATAACAACCAAGTTAGAGCAAATAGAAATCTGAAACAAAGACATTCCCCTCTAGTCCTGCAACAAACCTACGATCAGACAATGACCAGAACACAGATCAATGTTTGACTGCCATCCATCATTTCCCAGCCTGTTTTCTAACCCAGCATCACGTCCGGACAGGAGTGTATAAATAGCAAACCATTGTGAAGCATTTCAGCATCAGAGATGTGATGAGACAAAGATAGCTTGATTTCACAAGAGTTTCAAAGTAACAAAGAACAGCCTGATTGGTTCAATTACAGAATAAAGCATTTCCTGATCAATTCAGTTCACAGAAACTACTTGCAGTCTAAAATGTTGTGATGTGGATAAATAAGCAGCTAATGACAAATAACTATTCTTTAAGCTTAATAGAGAGAATGGACAAGTAAGCATCATCTAAGCATCTTATTATGGACGTCATATTAAAAGTTGAAGATTAAAATAGGTCTGTCATGCAGTGGGGTTAGATAATAGTTTGGTGGGAGTGCTATCTGTGTTTGTGAATAGTTAACACTGCAACATTTACATATGCAAAGCTCCTAAAATGACCCTAATTTTCTCAATTAGATAGAATAATCATAGTTTTATGCTAGGAGAATGATGGACCTCTGAGGCACACTCTCTAAGAGGCCAGTGTTTGAAGATGGCAGGGAGGCAGGGGGCATCTAAAAGCATCTTCTTCTTCCCCTGTCTTGGCAGAGCCCCGATTAAAAAGCGTTCAGGAACACAGCAATTGATTTCAGAGTGAGCGAATCAGCTGGGTCGTGGGAGTCTAAAAAACGCCAATCAACATGTCACTGTTAATTAGGCGCCACTCGGAGATGGCCGTGAAACTCTGCTTCTTTCGCATGGTGAAGAAGAAAGCACAAAAAGCAGTTTTTTAAGAGCCAGAGCTGGAGGGCTGCCTGAGCTCATGCGTGTTTTTTCTCCCGAGAGACAGAGGACAGGGCTGAAGGTCTTATCTCAGCCTCTCGCATCAGCTGGAACAGGACCGAGCTAGTCTCAGCATCAAAAGGCAAACCCAAGGATGGCAAAAAGTTCACTGAAATCTGACTTTAAGACTTTAGGCAACTTTTAGGAGTAAAGACACAGGTTTCTTCATCAGTTCGTCTGGCAATGAAGTTTAGGATGCATAATATATGGAAGCCAAGTGGTCTTTGTGTTTTTTAGTTTTAGAATCATTCACTCACTCTCATACAGTTTTAAACCTGAGACCTGAATTTCTTTCTTCTGTTAAACATAAAAGCTATTTTGAAGAATGTGGGTAAGTACTATTAGTTGGCTGTCACGGACATGCTTAAAATACAGGTATACATCCGCTTTCTCTCAACTGTTTACTTTCACTTTAGACATAACCAACTGTGTTGTGTGTGTAAACCTTCTGTGTTTTTGGCAGTATTTTGTCTGTGCTTGAGCTGTACATGCTCAGAAAAAGAGAATGTCAGAACTGCAAGTAAATTAAGTGTTTAACTGGCAAGGCTTTAACGCTCATGCAAATAATGTACTTTAGGGATTGCGAATAAGTGCAGTGTCCTGTGAGTGTAACTCTACTGCTGAGTTAACTTTTGATGTGAATCTTTGTCCCGTTGTACAGTATATTGAGATGGAGGCAACAGAACTGTAACTGAGCTGAACGGATGCTGCAGCACTATACTATGATACTTCTTCAAAACCAGATTGTTGAGGCATAATACAGACTAAAGACTAAATACAAAAACAAATAAAATCACTTGTAGCATTCCAATGAATGTTTCTAGTTTTTAGATATTTATTTTTAATTTAGACATATAATTTTCATATCAGTGCATCCTTAATTTAAGTACAGTAAATTCAAACAATCGATTTGGGATAACTCTGGCACATAACAACAAAACAAACTGTTGTGGGGTTGTGGGTTGCATAACATCGACAGTCAACTGGCTGTCTAAGTTGCTGTCCAACTCCACATCTCACTGGACACGAGTTAAATTAGGAGACAGAGAAAATTATGCCCTAGGGTTAAGTAGGGGCTATTATCATCTCTGCCCACGTTTTTAACCACCGCACCACCATGAAAATAAGGGAGGAATAAGAATAATGATAAGGAAGCGAGAAGGAGAGAGACACCAGCAATGCAGCAACTCACCTACCAAATGATGGACAACACAGACGAGTCATGCTGACAACAATATTGATATTTTCACAGTTCATTTCTCGAGAATGCCTGGGCAAAATCTACAGGGTACAACGCACATGTGGTTTATTTCAGAAACCTCTGCTGTCTTGCTGCCTCGGTGATGTCATCAACTAGACCGGGCCTGACAACACAGATGAAACGAAAGCTTGTGATCCTATATGACTGGCAGGCTATTTCTCACACATGATGAAAACTATATGCCAGCTTTTCACAAAATTCTCACTTTTAGAGTTGCAAGACCTTCACCTAATGCAGGATGAAAGGCTAAACTACCAATTCTGTAATAAACCTTTAAAGTAACATATATTTAAAGGAATTCTGTTTGGTTAATTAACTGCCAAAAGGTTTGGAAAAAACTACACTTCACTACAAGATAATTTTATTTTTCATAGTGCTGTCACTTGATTTAAAAAAAATTAACTAATTAATCGCACGGTTTCTGAAATTTACGCAATTGAATCCCACAACATTAAAGTTTTCAAATATACTTTTATACTGCAAAAATTTCACATTCAATCTGCAAATTAATGTAGAAACCACTTAAAGACACTAACATTTTTTGAGTTAAGGCAAGTATCACTGATACCTTTACTACTAAGGACTCAAGGAAATTGTTTTTTTTCCTCCCTCATATTTAACCATTGACTAAAACCATTCAACATTAGTCTACAGAATAACTGAGAGCTATCAATTTTAAAGGGCCATGAACTGAGAAATCAAAAATCCATTGATCTTTTGACAGGGAAGAGGTCATTGTTCTATAAAAACATTCTGTAAGTTTCAGAACTCAAAACATAATAATTAGTATTACATTGGAGCCAATCTGCCAAAATGTCAGATTGTGTAATGTGCCACTTTATTTTGTAATAGAGCAGGTAAACCCTACCATCACAGAAGATCATCAACGCCTGCTTCTACATCACTGCCTGTTTAGCTCCGCCCACTGATTTGTGCACATAGTGTAAATAACGAGAGGCAAACGCAGGACTACACAGAAATCAAAATATAAAGATGCTCTGAAGATAACAAAATGCTGTTTAGTGCCAAGTTGAATAAAAACACAATCTTTGCATCGCCTTCCTTCTGATCTCAACATTAGGTAAAAAGTGACCAGTGGATAAATTTAATTTTGAATGCAGTTCCAAAACGCATCAGTAAAAGTTTAGTTGTTTGTTCACTTCATTTTACAGCTTCATTTACAAACAACGCACAATTTAACGCAGAATTTTCAGAGAGATTGAAACTATATTGGATCCCAGTAATGTCGCACCCACAAAAGTGTGAGCAACTGTTTTTATTACGTGAAAAATCTTGATAACATTATAAGTGGACCTCAGAGAACAGCACAAAATAAAATAAAAAAGGCAGTTCATGACCCCTTTTGGGGACATTTATAAGACTTTAAAAAATAACAACTTCTGATTTAAATGAACTTAAAACAATCCCGACATAAACACATTATAATAATGTCACATTTAGCTACTTGTGCCTTTAAATAAATTAAATAAATCCCTCTCAATGTTAAAAAGTCTGTTGCAGCCTTGCATTAAATTAATTAAGACTGACAGTAAATACATTTATGTTGCAAAATATTTCTTTTTAAAATAAATGCTTTTGATTAATAAATGTTTTTGAACATTCTGGTCATCAAAGATTTATGTAAAATAATTTACACAAAAATATTAAGCAACAAAACTGTTTTCAACATTGATAATAAAAACTGAGCAGCAAAAAAACATATTATGAGACTACAGTAATGATGCTGAAAATTCAGCTTTACAAATCACAGGAATAAATTAAATGTAAAAATATACTAAAATAGAAAATTATTTTAAATTGTAATTAAGTTTTGCAATATTACTGTTTTCATACTTTTGTTTAAATAAATGCAGGCTCGGTTAGCTCACTAAACCTTTTTCATTAACTCATTAAAACATTTTACCGACTACAAAACTTTAAGGGGTACAGTTCACTTTTAAATTATATAAATAGTTTAATTTACTGAAAAATTGACAATTTATCCAGTATTTTTATTTCATGCTAATGCCAAACTCTGTTGAAATCAGTTTGAGTCTAGTCTCCAAGCCAGTACAACAAAAGCACTATTTGCACAATGCAGGACGATGAAGCCTATGTAGGGCCTTCTAAAACGTTCAAGTATGAGGTTTCAGTTCGGTTAGCTAACTGGGTAACTGAATAGATCAAATTTAGTTTCCTGAAGACTAGTTTAACTTTCTAATGAACACAGGGCATCATCTAGATGACTGCATATAGTTAGCGCACCGACTGTGCTTTCATCCACCGACAGTAGTTTACCCAGTTCAAATGCTCCCTAGGTTAAGAAAATATTCTGTAAGCACTGCCTCCACCTGTTGTCATCTAAGACAGCATCTCTGTAGCATCTGAAGGTTTCCCTGGAATTTTCTGAAGAATATAAACTATAAGGGTGCATTCAGCTTGTCAGTTTCTCTCAGAGCCGTTCACAATGAGGACTTTATGATGAGAAGGAGCTCACAATCTGTTGCTGGCAAATGAGAAGTGGGTCATTTTAGCTTACAATAATCTTAATCTCTCAAGACAAATCAAGTGAAGGCTGGAATGGTACAGCAGTGTGGGTAAAAATCAATTAATATTTTTTTTTTCATTCAATTAAATGGTCAGAAATAAACACATTTTTTATTCTAGCCATGGTATTGTGCACATTGATTACACATGAAATAGTGTTTGTCTTATGGACAAACAAGCAAAATCATGATACTGTACCCTTTGAATTATAATATACAGTATACAGATAATTTTCCATTACCGATATATGGTGCAATGCAATTTTCTTTCCCTGAAAATTCCAGCCCAGGAAGTTAGGGTGCCTGTGTATTTTCCATATGCCATCAATAAAGTTTAAAAGTCTTAGTTAAGTCTGCTTTGTTATTCTGAAACCTCAAACTAAAATGACATTAGACAGTCATTTATATAGGAGAAACTAAGCATTGCACTCAAGTATGCAGTCCACTTAATGCAAAAGAAACTTACAGATTTGACAGTGTACTCCGCAGCAACATTATACACCACACTCTGAGCAATGCTGATATCACTGCAAATGTCAAACACTGACACAAACAAGTTGCTCTGGCAGTCACACGGCACCTTGGTCTCTCTCGAGGAGATTAGAGTGTTGAGGAAGCTTAAAAGCGTCCTACAAAGATAGTGCTGGCATTAAAATCCTGTTGCTCCTCAGTAAACATTCCCCCCCAAGCTTCCTGGTGGCTTCAAGTTATTTTACAGAGCTGTGAGGCTCTTATCCTTATTAGCATATTACTAACATTCAAAAAGCCCAAAGCAGGGCATTCTAGGGAAGACAGATTTGAACAATATGGCCTTGTTAACGTTTGGCCAGTTTCCCTGCCCTCCGGTTTACGAAGCGCTTTTTCAAAATATACAGACTTACAGAACAGCCAAATTTACATTTTTCACAGATAAATACAGTTGTTTGTATTCATGCCAAAGCGGCAGTTCAATTTCTGTCTCCTTCTGTTCACGTCTGTCAGTTCGTGAAGTCAAGGCTCATTCTCTCTGCATTATTTGAGAGATTATTTCCACACAGCAGCTGCTCATGAAAGCGTCATGCTGTTCGACAAACAGATTTCAAGAAGACGTTGTGTCCAGAGGTCAGCGTTTGATCACAAAGCTCGAAACCGCTCCTCGCTTTAAAACGTTTTTTCACATATCCCATATCTCCTATCTATTTTTATTTATATATATTAAATAGAAAAAAATCTCTTTTACTGTATTTCTGATCAAATAATTGCAGCCTTGGTGAGCATAAGTGATTTCTTTCAAAAACATTAAAACACCTTACTAACCCCAAACATTTAAACGACAGTTTTCCTTCTTCAGATAAATAAAAATAATATTCTGCAACAATGCACATGCAGTTAGTGGACATGCTTTGACATGCTGTGGTGTGGTGCTGAAAAATATATTATCAATAAAATAAAATAAATAAATAAAAAGTAATCATGCCATTTCAAATCTGTATGACTTAGGCCTATATTTTCCTGTTTGTATACAAATGGAGATAAATGTCTTTCCAATACAATTGAAGTCAGTGTCAGGATTTTGGACTCTATTTAGTTCAAAAACAGTTGAAACATCATTAAATATATATCTTTGTTTACTTTTCACTTTTCACTTTTGCTATTCCTTCAAGTGTGGGTAACCAAAGTTTGAGTCTGGATCCCAAAAGGTCTGTAGAGTCAATCCAGGCCTGTTAACAGTGTATTAGTGGCACTGGGATATACTGCTGCCTGATGATATTCATTTTAACAAGATGGTGGTAGATTTTGGCAGTCACTGTCACAGACACTTAGATTTCATTTAAAGGTGCCATCTGTAATGTTTGGCAAAAAAAATCAAGTCATACTCCACATTCCATACCAGATGGGGGCAGTATGGCTCAATAAAGTGAATTGGTCTACTCTAGAGTAACAAACGAGAAACGGCATAGTCTCTATGCTCCGCCCCTACTTTCACAACAACCCTACAGCCATAGCCGAAGCATAAGAGGACGTTTTGCCTCCAGAAGAACGTTGGGTGATGTCAAGTGATATTGAAACATGACATCTTCAAGCTACTCCCCTTCACCTTTACCAGTCAATATGTTCCTATTCGTTTTGTTCATATTACATTTTGAGTTGTATATACACATTATTTGAATTAAATTAATTTGACAGACAGCATTCTCTCAACATCATTGGTAAACATAAGACAGCTGATCAAAGCTAGCGCCAACCAACGTAACCAGAGATGCCAACTCTCAAGCATTCACCGTGAGACACACGCAATTGACTCTTTTCACGCGCTTTCACACCACACATCAATTTTCTCACGCACAGAAAAACCACGAAGCAAAGAGGACACGGAGACCAACAGACTAGACAGAGCAGGTTAGTTATGAAATAAAACAATGGGTAAATTATAGATAGCTAATTATCAAACGCAGCTACGATTAGCCATCGCTAACATTAGCACGTTTATCGAACAGCCTTCAATACATTTCTATGTTATAACTTCCCGAAAACAAATAAGTTACACAAACATATAAAACAAACTTCTAGCGAAATACTAACAGCATCTAACGTTAGCTTACCAATCCAAAAGAAATGTTGCAAGTTCGGAGTCGAACTTCATTTCTTTCAGGTCCATCAGTTTTCTCCAGCGATTGAAAGCAGTGCTGATGTTTACTCTGGTTCGGCTCCTTTTCTTATAGGATTTGATTTGTGTTTCCGATCGCAGTTGTTTCCCTGTAGCGGGTGACACTCTCTTCACTGAACTGAAATGAAGTAGTGTGCTGTACTTTCCACACGATTGACATCAGGTTCAAGTACACGCCCACAAGCCGTGCGAGTTATTCATGTATTGCAGGTTGGCTGGTGGTTATGTTGCCCGCATACCGCCTCCCATGGCCGAAACTGGTATTACGACACCTGTCAGGCCGGGGCTAGTAATGCTAATGCTAATTAAGGTTGATATCTCTGCAGCACTATAACTTGACATTTTTTTAATGACATCATCGCCCTTATTTCTTCTCATTCTTTTGATGCATGTAGGTCATGTTATGGATATTTTTACCTCAATTTTTGCATTTGGCACCTTTAAAAGATCAATTTGACACTGATATGAGCTTATAAGGTTTGCACAAGCAAAACAATACAAAGAAATATCACCGTGACATGTACCTGAGAGTTCTGCCACTTGTTCATTTCAGAGCATTCAATAGCACTGCATCCGCAATGGGAGCTGGCGCTGAATCTAAAGCAGTGGGAATGAGGGTTTCTTTCCACAGAGACACAGAGGAGGAGTTGTCTGCTGCTGGCAGATGGGCTGTGCTTTCTTTGCCTAAAGGCGATACGCCCCCCGGCTGATCTGTATGCTGAGTGAGAGGTAAACGATACTGTCCTCAGTCTGTACCAAACACAAGCTCCAGGTGTTAAGAGTAAAGAGTCTCTCTAGACTCCAAGAAATTCAGTGTGGAGCTCAATCATAGAAAACCACTAACGAAGGAATTATAGGCAAGAAAATTTAAGAAAAATGTTCTCAAAACTGATGAAAAACAGAGTTTGTGTTTGAGCATAAAAGGGTCATACTAAACGCAGCATAATCCACTGATGGAGCTTTGAAGGATTGTGGTCATTAAATTCCTGCAGGGTTTGATTATCGTGACTCGGTGACTAATATTCATGGCCCATCACCCATCTATGCATCTCTGACCAATCAACATCAATCAAAAGAGCCTCAATAACTACACTGAGTGCCATCACTGATGTAGGGTGAGTCTCACGGAGCCTGTCAGGAACATGATGTGTAATATTTTATGCACAAAACCAAAAGAAAGAAATACAAAATGAAACCAGTTTTGCAATGTAACATCACTTACATGACAATTAAGCCCATTGCCCCCAATATATATATATATATATATATATATATATATATATATATATAAATCACTTTTGTCATTCAGGCAGAAACTTGTCAACAAGTCAAGTCAACAAATCGAACTGACAGACAGCTAAGTCCAGCTATAATGACCATCAATATCTCCACGATGATCTTGATACACAAACCACTATCCATGGAGAGACACAGAGTACACAAGACTGAAATTCTATAAAAAAGTTCAGCCACCAAACAGTAGAAATGTAAACATGCAGAGCCTTTGATTAAGAGTGATTCTTAGAAAATAGTTTGGAAACGATGATTGACATGCCGACATTTAGGATTTAACAGACTTCCTGCTACTTGATCCAACAAAGGGGGGAAAAGCAGCTTGTCTCCTGTTTCCTGCCCGGCTCTGACAAACAACCAAACAGCTGATGGAAATACCCAGCCTCAGGCCACCAATGAAACAACACTCATTAGTGTCACCGTCCAGTCTTCCTCAAACAGAGTGCCGGACTACAAGAGGACAAAAGAGCCCGGCTAAAGAGCTGCACAAGCTGAAAACTGATGAGGGTGAATATTAAGATTCCTTTGGGCCTAAGTGTTAATGAATCAGACTTCCGAGAAAAGAATAAGGCAGATGATAAATCATGGGTCACAAGGCTAGACAACATCTGACACCACAACTTCCCACCTGTGAAACACAGTCTCAACCTATGATACCAAAACTCTCACTTGCACAAAGCCTTATCATATCCACATGCATTTTGGGTAGAAAAGATATCTCTTTAAAGGAATCATATCATTAGAAATTAATTTGTTCATTCATCTTCTGTAAATTCAATATATTTCACTATCGTTTAAAAGTTAGTGTCAGTATAATCCATTTCTTTTTTTCAAAGAAATGAATACTTCAGTAAAGACATTTACAATGCTACAAAAATGTATATTTCAAACAAATACTGTTCTTTTGAATTTTCCATTCATCTATATGAATGTATAACAGTTTCCTCAAAATTATTAAATTTGAAATTCGAAAGCATAAGACACTTATGAAAAATGAGACTTAAAAAAATTAATTAAAAAAAGATTTTTTTTTTTTTTTTACACAATAGAATATAGATAACATCAAATGTTGAAAGTGAGAGATGATGATTTATTCAAAATAAGACCAGGATTGTAAATTAAATGAAGAGTCATTTGAAGAGACCTCATGCTGAGTAAACGTAAACAATTCTTAAAGGCACAGCGTCCCAAATATTTCCTAAGTGTTTGAGAAAGCTTAAAATGTTAATGAAACCAAAAAAACAGTAAAAACTGTAAAAACAGGATACTGTCTTTCAGTAGGAATGAGGATGAAGGTATAGCAAGGGTCACAGATTATAGTACTGTGTCTATCAGGTGGAAGACGAACCTGTTTATCCTTTTCCTTTGCCTTCCCGCTGCTGGACACCCAGGAGGAAGTGACATCACGAGGGATGACAGAGATTTGGTGCAATGGCATGTTCATCCCCGCAGTTCAGTGGAGCTCACACTCTCTGAAGCTGAAGCCTGTCCACCAGCACTGGCATGATGGAAAGAACCACTAATCCAAATCTGACAGAGAGACAAAAAAATTAATGCTTCAAAAATATGATCATCCATCATTTTATTCATTCCTACTGCCATAGTGAACAGAAAATGCATACAAAAATATCTTTTAAATCAACTGCCATTAACTGCTTTTTGTGGATGGTGATGTACGGCTCGGCGATAAAATGGTAATCATCGCAAAACACTTGTGTGCAACTATACAGTAAGTATGCTTTTTAATCTACAAATCACCATCCTTTACCATGGATTTACTGTAGTAACACTACTGCACCATCGTATTGTGGCAGAAATGTGGGATATTCAGATTGAATTTTATTATATTATTAATGTAGACGTATTAAATATATGAAAGGAGTAGCTATAACATTGTGCATTTATACTAAATGTATTCAGACCACTGTTTTTCAAACAAGTACATCATATATTTTTTACCATGCTACTGATGTGCTATATGTGTGGTTTTAAGTTTGCTTATCATGATCCAAATGCATGCCACTATGGAAGACCAATGGTTAATTTTAATAAAAATTAAACAGTCATAATAATTAATCATTACCATATAAAAAAGAGGTTGTTTCAAACAGATGTTACTGTTTTGATAATGAACATCTGCATTCTAATGCGAGCTACTTTGTCAGCTCAAGCTACTGTCAAATATGCAACTCTGAGAGAAACAAAATTTGTAATATTAATAATATTGCAGCCTGCACTGCAAACTGCTCTGAAGATACAGTACATTTCAGAATCAGGCAACACAAATTTTTTATACAATATCACTCATTAGAACATGCAGAAATAAAAAAATCATTTTTTATTATTATTATTATTATCAAGATATCTATTTTAAGGAAAGAGAACTGGAAGTGTAAAGAATTCAAAAATGTGGCGTGTTCGTCATGTTCTGACCATAAAGAATAGTTTTACCACAATTAATAAAGAATTTAAAAGATATTACATTATTTTGATAATTTACGATATTGACTGATATGAAAGAAAAATTATCAAGTGTAGTCAATTTTAGCCATAAAGCCCAGCCCTAGTGTGATTATAACTGAGCCAGGTATAACTGAGCTTATTTAAACACTCGTTCAAGATCAGGCATATTTCAACATATTTTTCAATGAATATCTATATAAATTTGCAGCCTTTTGTCACCAACCTGGAATACTCTGACAAATCCAGTGACTATCCAATGAATTAATTAATTAATTAACTGATAAATATATAGATACATACATACATAAAGCCCTTTACTCCTGTTGCCAATTCAGCAAATTTCAGTTTTTTGTGCTATAAGAATCAGATGAATCTGAAAATCTGTTAACGAGAATCTTGTTTTAAGACCAACAAGGATGTTGATCAGGAAAACATCCCACACGGTGAAATCGCGGTAAGTTTTTACAAACACTCCAGCATTTTAATTGAACTACAAAAACATCGAGTCTCACGCAGTGAGTGAGGAAATGAGAAGCAGCAGCAGAAGTTAATTCACCAATTACAAACCGACTCCCATATTCTCCATAATGAAATGCATTCTTTGAAGGAGAACAATGAGCCCAAAACATGCTGAGACAATGCAAAGTCTGCTTACAAACAGGCCGTTAACTATCAGCATCTGCTGCAAACATAACGGCAGTTATAATTCTCTCCATTTAGTGAACATGTCAACGGGCGTGTTGTGTGTAAGACTTTGCATCTAGTATTGCCACAGTGACCACCAGCATCGTGACAAAATTCACCAGTTTGTCACTGCAAACTGAAGATTATGCACCGTCTGCTGGTGCAAATGACTTGATTAACAGACACACAAAACTGCAGAATGACAAACTGTTGGACACTGAGAGCTAGTACTGACAATACTGAATATCTCAGCACTGTTTCAAACCAACAGTGCAGTCCAAAAGCTCGAGTCAATGCTTTTTGTAAATATTTGTTTTTTTTTTTTGTCTGTTTTGATTTTTTATTATTTTTTAACAAATAGAATTTTTGAGAATACTGTTTAAAAATGTAATATAAAAATATACATATTTATTTTAAATGAATGTAAAATGTCAATAAAACACCAATAGGTAAATGCATTTCAATCTAATAAATATAAACATAAATATATGAATAAATATCATTTTCATTCCTTTAAATATATATATAAAATAAGAAGATATACATATAAAATAAAATATAAAATATTTTAAAACTATTTTGACATCATTAATAATCAAATAAGCACATTTGTGACAGTGATCATGAACTCATCTGCACATGCTCTGTGGAACACAATAATTGTCATTCTGATAAAATAATATGTAATGAAAAATACATAGAAACTACCAAAAAGGAGCTTTTACAATAGTGGAAACTAGTTTCCGATTTTTGGGATCCTACTGAAAATTACAACAGCTTGAAGTAATTTTCACATTTGGTTGTGTGATCATCAGGCAATGCATAAGATGATCTAATATTATGATATTGTTATAATGGTCAACACATGGGGAGGAGCGAATGAAATCCTCCCTTTTTGGTGTCAAAAGTGCCATTAATTCATAAGCTGCTCACAGAACAGCTGGTCAGTTCATACGGATCCAGGACTCACAGCAGGACAGTTATCTGAGCAGAAACTGCTCCACATGACTGATCGACAGCCCGTGCTAATAACACCGCATTAAAGCAGAGGCCATGTGACTGCAATCACTCATGTGCTGTCGGATCAATAGGCCGAGGATAATTTTGAGCACTCTAAAACAAAGGCAGCAGCATATGGTTTACTGCCAAGCCCGTGAGATGTGTGACATGATGATGAATCTACAGGATCTTGGTCCATTTTTGTAGGTAGATTTCATGTTTTCATGATCAGTAAAACAGCTTGTTCAGTGTCGACGGAAGAACAAACACACAAAAAAAAACACATCAATCTCGTGGCTTTCTTTTCAATAAACCAGTGACTGGGTGGGAAATAGGAGCTAGTGGTCTTAGGATTTTCATAAAATCAGATGTCATAATAACAATACTAAATCATGGTCTTGAAGCCTCTGGAGTGATGACTAATGCATTCCTGATCTAAATGAGCGTTGCAGAATGAGAATGCCTCAACGCAGTCGATCAGGGTGGAGGTCTGTCAATCTGATGTGCCACATACAGTATGTACTGTTTAAAGGTCATATTTAACTACTGTCATTAGCGTGAACATTTGGGCGGTGTTATGCAAATCCTCCCACACTGTGATGTAGTCTTACATCTTTTATAAAGAATACAGTATTTCTTTAGATTTGCATCTTTAGGGATCTTATCTATTCACAAACAGCATGTAACTCTCCAAAGAGAAAAGAAAACTTGAAATCAAATCATGTGACCCTGTTAATTGTTGGTCGACTAAAGAGAGAAACTGGAAGCCAGGTAACAAACAAGGGACCAATGTGAATGGCGATGTCACTCAGGATGTTTACAGTTTGTAACCTAGCTTTTCCTTGAACCTGGCTCAAGAAGAAATATAACTATACAACCATTCATTACCGTACTTGGAACCACTCAGCCCAACAAGGTAAAAGCATCCATTAAGTAACCGCTTAACAACGCCCTAACAACCTAATAGCAATGCACTAAAACCCAAGAACCTTTTAGTAACTGCACTGTAACACTCCAGCAGTTTGACAGCAAGTATTGCAGAGAATATTTGTTCAGAAATGTTCAAAACTAGTTGTTATGATTAGCATCTGGGGATCAAGGAAGGAAATGTCCCTGCGTAACTGAAATGCCTCAAAGAGAATAAAAAATGTTGGGTTTTTGAGTTTCGGAGAGAAATACTGTGATAAATTATTGAAAATAAACAATATGTTCAAATATGGTTAAATAGCCGGTCTTATATTGCACATAGTTTAATAGTTGCATTGAATTGCATTACATAGCTCACATACAAAACTGACAGAGTAACAAATGGCCTCTGCTCAAATCAGTCACCAACTTCAAGCTCATAAAACAAAGAATGGCTAAGAGGACCAGCAACGGATCCCTGCTGGCTGCATGTGATGTATGCTTTACGACTGCCACAAATACAACTTCCACAGAGCCTAGAGCAGGGATTTCAGTCTTAAGGTGCATCACATTAGCAATATGAAGCACAGCTCACACAGAAGTCACAGCTCTCTATTGCTACTCTGTGTAGCCAACTTGAAGCCACTGCAAAACCTGTGGGGGTGAAATCTTTCACCCTCATGCAAAATGTCCAATTGCGTAGATTTCTGCTGAAATTATGCACTTTGGCTGTGGAAAAAAAAAAAAAATCGCCAAATAATGTTAAATATAACCACACATTTAGAAATGCTAACTATATATGCAGCTCACTAGTTTTTTTGGAGCTGTACTTCTCTTCACACCTCACTGTTACACAAAGTAAAACTACAAACAAGCAATATTAAGTTAACTGTAACTCTACAGTTTTATTTCTAACACATTTTAATTCTATGAGAATAGAGAAGTCCACACTAAAGCTATAATGAATGATAAATGAATCCACCCAATTTTTAAGACCATAAGCATTTAAAACAGCAGACAACAACACTGCAGCGAGAGCTTATTATAAACAGTGCATTAACTTATCACCCCTTGAAGTGGAAACTAATGCAGTTATCATTGTAGTTATAACTCCTGGTATGAACGGGCTTTAACTCTCTGAGAGTAAGAGAGTCGCTGCACTGTGCACTGAACTGATTAGGCTGGTAAATTATCCCATTTCCACAAAGGATGATCCATCAATGAGCAGCTGCCGCTAGAAATGACATGAGATCGATAAAGCACTGGATCTGTCTAAGAAACAAGCCTGAGCCTGTGTGTTTCCCCTCTCTGGAAAATCCTTCTGCTGGTCTCCTGTTTGAGAGATAACGCTGAGTGCCAAGACTCTAACCCACATTTATTCATCCATGCAACTGTAAAGGTGACATAGTTAGACATTCCCTTCGGATATTCCTCCAGAATGAAAACAGAAAACAGCTAAACTTCTGAATATATGATCTATGTTTCCACTTAAGAAGATGTCAGCGTTGGGGCAGCTTAATAATCTTAATTTAAAGGAAAACTTCAGTCAAGATACTCTTGTAATTGACATACTACATACAGTATTTACTTGTCTGATTATAAATTGTTACATTTGATTTTTTTCTCTTTTACTCTGTAATTAATGACTCTAGAAGATTACTTTGCATCCTTGTTAGTGACAGAAGCACCCGAATGAACAGGAAAATACTAGGGGTGCTCCGATCACGATCGGCCGATCGTTAATGCGCATTTCGTCAGTAAAGCCGGTTTTCTAATCAGCGGTTAATTCCATCAGGTGTGTGATTTCACATAGAGCAGCTGTTACTACACAGAGCCGTTGTTAACTGAGAAGATGCACCAAAAAACGCTGAAAATTAACGTGATTTGCGCATCTTCTCTATTAACAACGGCTCTGTGTAGTAACAGCTGCTCTATGTGAAATCACGCACCTGATGGAATTAACCGCTGATTAGAAAACCGGCTTTACTGACGAAATGCGCATTAACGATCGGCCGATCGTGATCGGAGCACCCCTAGAAAATACAAAATTAAGAGTTAACTAGAATAATCAAATGTCAGAAGAATACTAATTATAAACTGACATAGCCCACAACCAATTTGCATTCCAACCTAAATTCGAGATCATAATAAAATGGAGTCAGATTTGAGTTTAACCTAAATTCAATAACTTTTCAAGCTGAAAATACCAAATATGCAGGAAACCTTCATCCAGCACTAAATACCTACCTTGGGCCAAGTGCATGGACCTTGCATTGCACTGGTTTGGCGCTCAAGAAATATTCCTTATAGGGATGTTCATTTTGGTTATTTTTCCTAACTGACGCGTTAACCTTTGTGCTGCGTGAAAGGAAACCAGACAGCAGAAAGCGGCATCCTATTTTTCTTTAGTCTTATAGCCAATTACAAAAGCACAAAGATTTGTTCTTATTGTGAATGTACACAAATGAAGGCAAACCTTTTACAATTCTGATTATCTTTATGATTAAAAGGAGAAGTTGCTTTACTGTTAATAAAATACAGTCACTCAAACATATGGGGGAAAAAACACACTGCTCAGTTTAAGTATACAGTTTAAGTATATAGTTTACAGTATATTGTGAAGTGTCATCACCGTACAGCCGTGATGTTAGATTTTTTTTTTTACATTACATTTTTTTACATTGATATTGGAACGCGAGTGTAGTAGCCTAATGAATAATATTCAAGTACATCACTAATACAGAAACATTTGATTTTGTGTCAAATGACAGACCCAACATTGGTTTCAGTTTCGTTTCAGCCTAAATAAATTCACTTTGGCTTGTCGTTTATATTATTATATAGCTTCTTATATTTTTAATTCTTGTTCTTTTCTAAATACTGTTAATTAAAAGGATTTGATGTGGAGTGAGGGGAACTAAAATAACCTAGCTATGTTTACAGTGTTTATAATAATGTTTGTAAACATTTGAAGTCGACATTAGGCCTATTTCTGAATGAAATAATAAAATGTGACTTATGTTTTTTTTTCTCTTTCTATAAAAAACACAACTTGTTTATACGTGTAGCGTATTTTAACCATGCAGCAATTTTTTTATATATTTTGATAAATTACTGAAAATAAATAAATAAATTACTTTTTAAACCGCTAAACTAATTTTATTAATCGGTCAAAATTCTTAACAGACGGTTAACGGTTAACCGGTTAAAATAAACATCCCTAATTCCTTATAATTCTCAATGTTATGAAAATTAAAACTGTCGCCTAATATTTGTGTGGTGATTTTTTTCAAGATTCTTTGGTGAATAAATAGTTCAAATGAACAGCATTTATTTGAAACGGAAATCTTCAGCAACATTATAAATGCATGTACTGTCACTTTTGATCAATTTAATGCATCCTATATGAATAAAAGTATTAATTTATTTTACTGACCCAAACTTTTCAATTGTAGTTTATATATATATATATATATATGATTAAATTATATATCTGTCCAGCTCTATATGCATTGCATTTTATGTCAAACACTAACAAGAGAAAACGAGCAGAACCTAAGTTTTAATCCAGTGTGTTAAAATAATAAAATAATGTGATAAAATAATAAATTCTGATGCTTATTGTTTCGTGGACAGAATGATTAAAAGCAGCATCTGCACAAATATTATACTATAGATACAGTAATTCAATGTTTCAATATTTATAAAATAAATGCCATTCAGAGAACAGAACTGAATTGGTGAAAAAAAAAAATATTGAACCAGTGCTTTTAAAAGAATACACAAAATGAGTGAACCAATCCACTAAAATGAACAATGTTGGGAAAAGTAGCTTGTTACTAAAAAGCTACTCTGGCTTGACCTATTGCACACCACTGAATAAGTAGTAAAGTTACAAGCCTCACTACTTATATTTAGTTAGTTACTCTGCCTCATTAGATCCTTGAATGTGAATCTGTATTCACACCTTGGTTGCAGTTTTCTATTCAATTCTATTTCCTATAGTAAATGCCAACAAGATTTATCCCTGCTGTTTTTGTCACATGCCTTATTATCTAGCATCCTCTAGATTTTTACCAAATGGGTAATTTCATTGTCAGGTAGTGTCATATGTGACCGGGGTGATGATATCAGATAGTTATTCAAAGCTTAATAAATGGCTTACTGGCTTAAACCTCATCAGTGTGCAATATAACATGACCTCGAGATCAGAGCGGGACACAAACTCCAGCAGTACTGGAACATCCTCACAGACTGTTAAGAGATTAGAGCGGGATAAACTGGACTTGATGTGCACTGATGAAAGCCTGCTGATCCTCACACACACACACACACACACTGTGCTGCACAGCAGTACTTTAATTCCTTCATTTCACATTCAGAGGCTAGAATGAGCTCAAGAATAGTTTATCCTAATGTTTTGCGCATAAACCCATTCAATAGTTTATCCTAATATTTTGCGCATAAACCCATTGTCCATTTGGGAAACCAGAATTTATGAAGTGAAGTGTAACTGACCAACGCCTTGCTCGATGTGGTCAGGCCTGCTGTCGTCTGAATAAGACAAAGACATTACTATGACATTTGCATGTTAGCTTTAATGTGTCTGTCAGTTTATTGTGGAAGAACATGCGTTTCTGTCACGCATCTGCACTGGAAACATTAACAAGATGTCAGAACGTTCTGCATTATTAAACAGTTTCCTCAATCCTGAATTCAACTGTAAAGCTATTTCTAGTGATTTCTATTTCTATAAACCTTCCCTAACACATCAAATCCAATCCAACCACGTCAGGACCAAACAAACAGTGATTGGCTGTTTCCATGTCAATCAGACAGATCTTTCCTGTCTAAGTGGGCTCTTCTTGATCAGAACAAGCTGAAAACTGAATTGGACTTTATGCCAATAGTGAAAAGATTAATTCGACTTTGTTTGGAGATGGATTTGCGAACCATTGTGAGATTTGCCACTTGCAGTCAAGGGAAGAACTGAAAACGAAGATGTGAAGTTGGACACTTCTAACTTGCCATCTTGAATTGCTCTTGCGATATTTAGATCGCATATGTCACAGTGACGTGGTGTTGACATTGTCTCAAGTCATACACTGATTGTCTATGCTAGTGAGCACACCAAAAATCTGGCCTCGTGAGATTAAGAAACACATGACCTAAGGGCATTTTTGAACACACACAGACACACACACTTTCTCCCGGCTCAAACGGTCAGAGACTTCTAAGTAAACCTTCTCCCACTTTGAAGACATATCCTGAAAATTTAATGGAGGCAGCAGACCTTCCCGGATTTTCAGCATTAGTTGTAGTTTCTGTCAAAGCATCTCTCCATCCACACAGATTCAGAGCGGAGCACCGAAGGAAAGCGGAAGGCGGCTGACTTTGCAAGAGGATGAAATGTTTTGAAAACTTGGTGAGGAAGGCGAAACTGCAGACTGCATCAAAACATCAAAAACAGTCCCTAAAAAGCATCGAGACTGCTGTAAAACACGGTGCATTGATGGCATCACTTTATCTTATTACGGGATTCTGCTGCTTTTATGGGAAGAAAACTCAAATGGCAGCTAGGTTTAAGTAAATGCCATCTATCAAAATGTTAATGGTTGGTTAGTGTGCAAAATGTGCTAATTTAGGATGTGTTCTTGTTTCTGAACACATAAATGCCTGAATGGAAATTTAAAGCATAATGTGTGAATAATTAGGTCATGCAAAGGTTTCTTGGTAAGCTTCCTGCAGTATCCAGATAAACTACTTAAAAATGTGTATGAGGCATTTCTGCACCATGCCCAGAATTCATACAGACGGACATAACATTAACAACGATAAAATACATTGATAAATAAAAACATACATACATGCATAAAAATACACACATATACATACATATATATACACACACACATATATATATATATATATATATATATATATATATATATATACATATATATATATATATATATATATATATATATATATATATATATATATATATATATATATATATATATATATATATATATATATGTATAATAGTCACTTTCAAAACACAAGTACCAGCATGTCCATTTTATTGTTATAAAAAGAAAAGCAATAACGTAATGTGTGATTCTATGAAATTGCCCCATACAAATAGTTATGGCACTGCTGAATCAATTCACAGGTCCACACTCATTACGGCGGTCTCTGGAAACAGCAGGCACAGCAGGGAGACGAGCACTGAGACGAAAGTGCAAAATTCAGGATCATTGATTTTTCATCATACACTGGAACAAAATATCTTTCCTTGAATTTGGTGCTCACAGACTTTAATAAAACTTAAGGTTAATGCCATAAGAGGGAAATGGCATTTGCAGAACAATAAAGAAAAACAGTATATGCTGCAGACACGAACCACGAACCATGAACCATGTCTTGAACATTGGCGGGGGACCTACTTATATATATATATATATATATATATATATATATATATATAGATACCTTTACATTTGAACCAAATTAAATATAAATGACAGGTTTACTCAATATCAGGCTATACAAGATTTAGATGATTTAGTTTTTTCACCAGATCGGTTTTGGAGAAATGTAGCATCACATAACTTGCTCCGTAGTGCATCCTCTGCAGTGAATGGGTGCCATCGGAAATTATTCCAAACATCATTCTGAAATAAGAGTCCATAATACATAATAACACTTCCTCCATAGAAAAAGTCAACTTCCTGTCCTCTCACATCAAAATCCACAGACATATTTGATAAGAACGGTCTTGGACTGTAACACTGTTCAATCTGTGCCCATTTCTGTCCTGATTCAGATGAGATGACTTTTCACTGGAAAAAGCAGTCTTATATAGAGGTCCTGTATTTTAGCCAGAAGAGAGAGTTTGGAATTAAAAATGTCTTAAAGATGAATTTGTTTATTACAAACCCTTAGTTTCTCACATCACAAGACATTGACTGACGGACTGGAGACCGTGAAGTGTGGATTATTGTGATGTTTTTATCAGCTGTTTGGACTCTCATTCTGACGGCACCCATTCACTGCAGAGAATCCATTGGTGAGCAAGTGATGTAATGCTAAATTTCTCCAAATCTGTTCTGATAAGAAACAAACCCATCTATATCTTGTAGCATGAGGGTGAGAAAACTTTCATCAGTCTTTCATTTTTTGTTGAACTATTCCATTAATGTTCAAATGGAAACAATGAGAAGCAGCTGGGCAGAGCTCCTTGGAAAATACCAAGGAACACAAGGAAAAACATTTCTGATTCCAACCAGAATCCAAGTCCAGGGCCTTGGGACTCTCTTATGAAAAATGACAGATAAAACTGCTCCGAATTGTGAAACATATAACCTTATACATATACTGCTTGTAGCTGTACATAATCAGGCCTAGGCTAGATCATCATAAGCACACCAGAGATGATGACTGAGCAGCAATGCAATTCATCATTTCATAAGTGGATTATAATTGTTCTTTCTCTGAGTGGCTCAAAGAACTGTACACTCCATCTCTTTTAAAACACATTTTCTGTGTCCAAATGGCCTTACTCAGAGCAAAAAAGCAAATAATCTGTAATGGAAAGTCTGATTCAACTAACACAAATGTACAAAATAGTGACATGGTGTCCAAAAACAGGTCTAATCTGTGCCCTTATTTACACTCCCCAAACAGTGAGCTTCTATTATGCACATACTACACAGTGGGCCCAAAAGTGTGTTTATGATCATCATAATAAATTAAAATATGATAGCAAATAACAGTTTGCAATATCAAGCAGCATAGCATACTGTTTTTGTAAATAAAAAGTAAATGAAAGCAGAGGATGCTGGAAGCCTCACACAAATATAAATGGAAAAAAACTGCTTTTTTCACCCTCTGGGGTTCTTCGGTCATTTATGACCCGAAATTTTTTTTTAAAAAAATGTTACAAATCGTAGCTTCATCGGAATGGTCCGAAACTTGGTGACTTTTTTGGTACTTGGTATATGAACACCCCAAAAAATTGGGGACAGGATTTTAAAAGTCTAAGTGGTCGTAAAAAAAATAGTCACACTCAGGGTCTTCGGGTCAAAAATGACCCGACATAGGAAATGAATGGGAAATTTGCAAAAATATGAAAATACTGAGTTTTTTTGTGTGTACAATCTACAAATCAGCCACGATGCAGAAAAAAAGCATACAACATTGAAGGGGTGAATCTCTAAAACATCAAGAGTGCAAAACAGACAAAAAAATTCACACACACACACACACACACACACTTATACACACAAAAACACACACAAATGAAAGTATCATCGCAAAAGCTAATTTTGGGAAATGTGTGAAATAAAAGAAATTATTCATCAATGTAAGAAATAAAGTGCACAGCAATAAAAGCATGAGGCTGTAAGCCATCAAGGTTGCAAAATAGACACACTCACTCACACACACACACACACATAGGGAAATATGAGACTGGTGAAACTGTAACAGAGATATGTGAGAATATGTGAAATAAAATCAATGAATCAAATAAAGGGGAGACATTGGATCCAAAATGCAAAAGTCACACACCATGTCTCTCTCTTGAACACACACACACACACACAAACACACACACACAAGCACGTGTGCACGCACGCACGCACACACGCACAAACAGAGTAAGGTCAAAGGATGGAATTCTTCCCTAGTAACCTCCAGGCCTATTCGAGCGACCCAGGCCCAGCGTGACACTTTTTTTATTTTTCTATTTTCCATTTACATGTACTGTTTGAAAATGATTATACGTTTGCTGTTATTTTTGTTTTTTGTTCATAATTGCTGTTGGCAATTTTGAAGAGTTACTGTTCATTGAATTGCAAAAAATAATTTTAATGGAAATGTTTATAATAAAAGGTAAATAAAAATATGTTATGATTTAAATAATGTAATTTTTTTTATTAAGTTAGAATTAAAACAATGGATAACAAAATGCTTTCCATTTGTTCTCTTTCTAGTGCAATGTTCAGGTTTGACTGTATTATAAAGTAAAACTGGCACTTGAAATAACCATTTAAATCAACCAAACAAACAAAAAAAAAAAAAACTTGACAAAAATAGTCTTTGAGAATCTGTGATTATATATTAAAATCCACAACCTGAAATAAATAGGCAAATATGTGCAAAAATCACTAGAATTCACAAGCCTTTCTACAGAGAGCTGTACATTCTCTCTAGTGGTAAAAATGTGCTATTGCATGATAAAAATGCTTAATTTGTCCACCAGATGGCACCAATCTAATTTCAAAAATTGTTTTCTATAGGCCTTGGCTGTACTTTAAAATAAAATACAGCATTAATAAAAATAAAAATAAAAATACATATATATATAAATTTTCGATTATATTCAATGGGTAAAAATGGATCATAATTATTGCATAAAAATTCATTATTCATTATTATTATCATAAAATTCTCTCAAAACACAAAAAAAGAAAGAAAAAATATTATTGAACAAAAATACATTTGATTGATTTTACTGAAAAAAAGTATACCTGAATCCCGGCCTCTGGGTCATTTTTGACCCGAAGGTCCTGAGTGTGACTCATAAATGAAGAACCCCAGAGGGTTTTAAAACAGGCGGACAGTATGCAGTTTCATGGAAGAGAAAGAGTGCAGTATGCAGGTCTTAATAACAAGGTGATCTTTTGTTCAGTAAATCTGAACTCAAACGAAGCAGTGTAGTTACCAAAATCTCTCTCACATACAGGCGAAGTATACTATTGCAATCATGTTTCTCAAAGCTCTCAGATTTGTAATCCCTAAAGTCATGCAATTAGCCACTATGACATTTGTGTTAGGTGTATCTGCTTTAAAATCAATCTTATCAAGTCAAAGATATTTGTGTGTGTGTTTAATAAAAAGCAGCAACTATTCCAAGCTTCTTTTGCAGGATACAAGTGTGCAGGGTTTAGCTGTGCTGTTGTTGGCTGCCAGAGTACCAGCAATAAAGGAATCCTGTAAAGTGCTTGTTTTGCAAACCAGAAAATCTGTCCAGCTCTATATGCATTGCATTTTATGTCAAACACTAACAAGAGAAAACGAGCAGCACCTAAGTTATAATACAGTGTGTAAAAATAATAATATAATGTGATAAAATAATATATTCTGATACTTTTTGTTTCGTGGACATAAACTCCAAACTTCGCCTGGAACAGAAGCTGTATGTAGGAAACTATAGAAACTACAGAAACTGTGGTGGCAGGTGCTTTTTAAAACCATTTTTAGGTTAACCATAATTTCTTCATAAGTGTATTCTTGTTTCTAGTAGCCGTGCATTGAGCAGTGATGTCTAGACAATGCCACTTACTATTCTGTAACGTCCATCCTTTTTTTGCCCTTGTTAGAAGAGGAGTTTGTTAATATTTAACTATGTTCTGGCAAAATAGATGTTAGAGAAACAGCATCTGACTGCCCATCTGACTCTGCTTTATCTTCTTTAAACAAGCACAGCAGCATGCAGTTGATCTGAATGAGGCATCTCTGATTCACCCCTTAAAGAAGATGGCATGCATACATGCATGCTTTTGCTGCTAGGTTTTTATAATGGTGAAAAAAAGTGATTTTAACAGTAAAAGACTGTAAAATGCTACAGTAAAAACCTGTGAACTGGTTAAGAGTTAACAGTAAGTTTACATACCATATTCAGTGAATAAATGTAATTAGATTTAATGTAATTTTACAGTAAAATACTGTTAAATATAAGTTTTCTTGGAAGTGAAAAAGAAAGTCATTGTATAAATTTACAGTGACATACCGTAATTGTTTTTTTGTTTTTTTTAGTAACGTTTCATCTTAGTTTTTTCTTATCAGTTGTGAACATTAGGGTTTAATCTTACTTTAATGTTGTTAAATGAATGTTTCTTGCATCATTTCAGTATCGTGTGTCACCATGATGAGGTTTAGTGTTTGTGTGAATGACACTGTGCACCTTCTATAGAAGTAGGAAAGCGGTTTGTGATGAGCTGTGGTTCATTACATGACTTTCTCATCATCACCAGTTTTTGGTGGTTATCAATGCATTACAATGTTTCATTACCGATATCAGTACTTCAATATGTTGGTTTATAAACATTAAATCAGTTAATGAAATACATATTTTATTGTGAATTTAAGTCTGTAAAACCTAAAATGTTGCAAACATATTTTTTACGGTGAAGTTCTGGCAACCACAGCTTTCAATGAATATAATACAACAATTCACTAAGGAACTATTGCTTTTACTCAACAAGGATGCATTAAACTGGTCAAAAACGACAGTAAAAAAACTATTTTAATAAGCTCCACTATTTGAAGTATTATCCATGATGATAATACAAATAGTGTGGGACAAGTGTTTTGTTCAAATAACTAACCGTATGCATGAGCAATATAATATAGCATATAGCAAACTCCACTAATTACTTTGTGAAAAACTTGAAATCACCAGAGGGACAAATTAATGGAATTCAAAAAATGTTCTATCTGTAGCTCTAAGTATTAGATCTCATTATGGGTTTTCCTACAGTCTTAGAATAAATCGTTAAGTGTCTTAGCTAATGCTGGAGTGGATATGTAAAACCTCCGTCAAGTGCATCAAGCACATTTGAGCACAAAGGTGAATGTGCTTCATGAATAGACAGTATTAAATGCAACGCACACATGGAGAGATTGTCAAATAGCGGCCAATTTTACAGGAATTTGCCCTATTAAGAGTTTTCCAATTTATTTGCAATTTAGAAAAATGTTTTCGGTAATTAAATGGCTTGCTGAGGTCAAACCAATTTCAGAGAATCTAATTACTTTTTACAGTAACTACCTACATCAGCTTTTGTTTTTCAGTCAGAAACAAAACCAATTTCAAAATATAACACTGCAAGCGGTCCACAACTTAATCATTATGTTTATTTTAATCAAGTAGTGTTATTGACCTATACTTATTGTGTTATTACACATATGACTATATTTGGCTGGACTGCAGACACCAGTGCAATACGAGATAGCATGAACTCCATTTGCAGCTTTCGATACGGAGATATACAGCTTTTCATTGCAGGTCTGAACTTCAGCTACATACATCTTTATGCTAATCATAAACATTTCATGCAGCGAAGGCCCAGGGGCGGGAGTTTGCCTTTTCTGAATGAGGATGCAAATGAGATATCCTGACTTAAAATCCATGAATCTGGATACAGCGAATACAAAATTATTTATAGTAGAAGCTTCAAAAACATATGGGAAAGGCCTAATATTGTTTTTTGACATGAATGTCAAAGTGTTCCGAAACCTGTCTGTTTGTTGGTGTGACACTGACACACTGAAGCTCCATAAAGTCCATCATACAGTGCATATGGTAAGATGAGGCAAAATGGACTAAGATGACCCCAACACCCACTGTGACTTTTTCTTTTGAATATATATATGGTACAAAAATCTCATCTCATCACATTTTATGAACAGCTACCCTATGCCTGTCTTTTTTACATATATTATATTTTGCTTTTCATTAAAACCTATAGGTTAACTGAGTGCAATCATTCCATTAGAATGCAGTGTCGCTATTATGACATATCTTCAATTAAGATATGCACAGTTAAATATGCATATATTCATATTCCTTTACATAAGTCATAGAATAAATGTACCTTTCTAATGAATTTCTTAATTGAATTCTGTGTTTTCTGTCGTTGATTGTTGGATTATCCAATTTTTTTTTATTAAAATTCAAATTTTACATAGAATAGTTGATTTGATAGATGATCACATTCATAATAGTTAAATTATACAATATAAAAAAACATTATACATAATTTTTTACAAACACTGAAAACACACAATAAGGTCTTCCTGGATGAACGACACTGGTGAAATACTTTCCTTTTTAAAAAATTCACTGGAAGGGAGGCAACTCCACCATTCCTGAAGCACATCCCCCCACATAATGTTCTTCAAACCTCATGCAACTTCAAAACCAAGCAAACAGGACCAGAAAATGCCGCCATCTATTGTTTTATCTACTGCAACATTCTGTTCTTAAGATAACAGTGACACTGCAAAATGATAAGAAAGTCTACAAAAAGTCAGGCTGTACAGCAAGATGATGCAAGACTCATTTGACAAATACAATGGTGTTATTTATAAAAATGCTGCATTAAATCACTACTGTCCTTATAGTCAATAATAAGATATAATAGCTGCATAATGTTAAGAGTATAAGAGTTAATTATTTTAATCAAGAAGAGCAAATTAAGGCTATTAGTTACATAGGTAAGTTTTGTCACAAGGCATATTTATTAGTAACTATGTAAAACAAGTGCTTGTTTAAAACTAGTGCAATACTTTCTTAAATTGGGAAAATGTAAGTATTTTGTTGTTACATTTTCATCGGAGAAAGTTTCAATGTGTCTTTGAAATGTTATGTTATTTACGCATTGACAAAAAGCCACGGACTCTTCTATAAGAGTCTTACCTTAGCAACAAAAATAAAAGATTCAGTTAATAGAGTAGTCAATGTAAATATGGGCTTACCGCCATGAACACTCAACAAAACTGGCAGTTCATACCCATCCTTCAATTGTTAAGGAATAGGTATGCATGAGCCTGACACCACAGTCACTGGTCCAGCCTTTAAAACTACTCAGGCGTAACATAGTAATGTCAGTATAAACAAGATGTTTACAATACGCACTTAGGTCGCGCTGTAATCCATTCTTCATTGAGCCGATGCATCAATGCAACAGACCTGCTGCAATCCACGCGCACTGGTACACTGCCTGGTTACAGCGACATCCGAGTCATGAACACGCGAATCGTTCTTTGGAGTCGGATCTTTTCGATAAATCAATTGGACTGGTTCGCCGAGCTGCTTGAAGAATGAATTCATGAATCGGACTCGAGTGAACAACTCACAGATTGGCTCATTGTAGTATAAGCATCAACGCTACAAATAAAACGGGAATATGTTTCGTGTTTACGTAGCATTTTATGTTAACGCACAAAACTGTTTCACCTGAGCGATTTAAGAGAAATCTCACTGTTGTAAAATCTACATGCAAATTATATGTTAATTAATTAGAAGCGGATTCATGTTTGCAACAAACAGGACTTAATCAAAACCGACTCGAAATCAAAAAGAAACGATCTAAACAGAAACAAACAGCGTTGTTTATTAACCCTTTTACAACATGTAAGTATGAGAAGTCAAAATACATAAGACATTACGTCACAATATTAAAAAGAATCATTTCTGAACTGAATCGTTGAAAAGAGTTGTTCAAAAGAACCGACTTGAGAACTATGCGTCCAACAGAGCCACTGCAATCAACTAGCGCTGGTTTTCTCTGGAGTCAGAGGTTAACATTCCCAGCAGCCTTCTCTTTTGTAGCCTACACATCTTTCACTGGCAATAGTTTAGTCGTACAGAATTATATCAGTATTGCTGACGACGCGAAGTCATTCGTCTTACCTCATTTTATAAGACTGTTTCAGTTTAACAAAGTGCAATAGTGCATTATGCTAGCTAAAAACAGATGCCTTTTCGTTGTTTGTACATCATTAACACAGTCAAGTCAAATACAGCAGGCACAACAACAGAGCTGTTCAGCAGTGTTTCTGCAGGCACCCGAGCTGCAGTCACCAAGCGTTGTTTCTACAATAAACCAATGCCTTCTGCAGCGCTAAACGAAGTGACACGCGAACGATACATGCGTTATATGTATACAAGACGATATGCAAATCCCCCCAAAAGATGCAAATGATTTCACGGCGAATTAAAAGACGACCGTGTTTTGTTACAGTGACAGCGGTGCAGTGTTTACCCTCTTCATGCACGTTTCCGTAATTCGTTTAAATGTTTGCTTACCTCGTCTTTTCCCGTCTGTTCAAGCGTTGTTTTTGTTTTTATTTCACCATACCCATCTGATAGTTTGCGTCATGTCCACCGACTTCCGCGTTTGGGTAGGAAAATCGGGTTGAAAAAAAAAGACAATACATCGGAGCGGGCATGCGCGTGCGCTCGTCTGCCCCACTGCTAATAATATACGAGCACAGCTGAGCCAGTGCTATGGGCTCATTAATTACTCATTACAGTTCTATAGAGAAATGAGCAAGAACTTTTTTGCGTGCTAGAGATGCTGGTGGTGAGGATCTCTTTGCTGTTCTTCAATCTAATTGTTTGAGATGCATGTGTCCATACAGACATTTAATTAGTTACAGTGGTGCAAAATAGGGTTTGTTTTCAAGTTTTGTTCTGTTTAGATTTTTTGTTTGTTTTAAAATTAACAGAATTTAAAGATGCTTTTTTCTAACTACTGTCAAAGACAATAAAAGGGCCGTGTTTCACAGGGATGGGCTTGATGTGCCTTGCTCCTCCTCTTATTTGGAGGAACACAACAGATGATCTTACTGTATGTGTTATGACAGAGACAGCAGCTAAAGGCTGTGTCATGCTTTGAAAGGGTTTACACGTTTTATCTGCACGTTCTGTGCCCAGAGCATTGTCTAAACATGCTTTGATTGATTGTTACATAACAAAATTATGAATAACTTGGTTATGAATTTTGCAAGCATGAAAAAAGTACAACAATCTGGACTCTACAATCAATCTGTCATTTTGTGTGTGTGTGTGGATGTGTCATCAAATGTTTAAACAAGTTTTTCTTGATTTTCTTGTCTTAAAAGATATATACACATAACTAATCATTTGGTCATTTGGAAATGAGATCGCTATTTTCCTATACTGTGATATTGTATGTGATTCCTTTTGAAATGGAACAGTATATACTCAGTTTTGAGCAATGCCTGTTTCCTTTCATTTAGCACTGCGTGAATCATTCTTACACCATCAGCTGGCTGCACAAACTAGTCTTTTTAGTTTAGGACTCTAAACTGAGGTTATTTCCGAAATTTTAGACTGTTTCTATATTATTTTATGTAAGAAAAAAACTGTACTAATAACACAAAGTTTTTCAGAGCTGGATTCACTCATTAAATGGGTTCATGCTAGACACAGGATTACAATTTAATCAAATGAGGCAGGGAAACACGTTAAGACAAGACTATACTCATTCCAGTACCTGGGATCCCAAACAGCAGTCCTTTTATGATGAAGCAACCGAAAACATAACAAACACCCCTATGTGATGTTAAAGAGTTGTGAGAGATACAGTAGAACAACAGAATACAGTACAAGAGAGTGAAGAAAAATTCAAAGGACACGATGATATTTTATTAGGCTCATCACCTGACAATTACAGAAAAATCCAAATAACAACTGCTGCCTTCCAAGCAGCTTTTCAAATACTTAGGTACAATAAAAAATTGTTAATCATGGCGAGCAGTCAACTGTTCACATCTTATCATGCCAAGCCCTTATAAAGTTGCTTTAGAATGCTACATGGTCAAACTGCATAGTGTAGTGTGTACGGCCGACAGACCCTATATACTTCATACTCAACCAAGGTTAAACAGTCTTGTTATAACACGAGTGAACAATGCTTGGCATTTTCCATGATTAGAAGTGTTCGGTAGAGTAATACTGGACAGAGAAGAGGAGCGATGTGTCATTATATATATATATATATATATATATGAAAAGTCTAATAGGAAACTTACAAAAGACAAACAGCACATAGTTCAAGCTCCCCCCCCCCCCCCCCCCCACATACAGACACCAATCTCCGCAAGAGAAATTCAGTATTACTAAAGTGCATCTCTGCAAGACTTGTCAAGAAAAGTGATTGTTGGTTCTATTTCAAAAAACTAAACACCGAGAACAACGTGTAAATAGATATGCGTAGTTGTGTATTATGCTCATTTAAAAGTGTTTAACAGCTTATTTGCATTATATAAGCTTTTTTAGAAACTATTTACATGCCGTTTTTTTTCATGAAGTAATTTATAGACAGCAGACAAAGGAGTGTTTTCCAAGGCAACGGCTAATGTTTATTTTATTTTTCACTACTATATTTTTTAGGGGTGCTCCAATCACGATCGGCCGATCATTAATGCGCATTTCGTCAGTAAAGCCGGTTTTTTCTAATCAGCCGTTAATTCCATCAGGTGCCTGATTTCACATAGAGCAGCTGTTACTACACAGAGCCATTGTTAATAGAGAAGATGCGCCAAAAAATGCTGAAAATGAAGTGGATTTGCGCATGTTTAAGCCAACATGGTGATAAAAGCACACGTTGGTGATCAAGGTTTTCTCTCTTTTTAATAGTTGATGGATATCATGTCTTTTTTTCTCTCACGAATGCAGTGCCTTCATATTTTGGGCAGCTTTGGTGCACTTATGCTGGGGTTGGTCTCCTGTAGAAAGCGTCGGCCTGGACTTTTGTAGTCATATGTACAGTCGTGCGTCTCGGAGTAGCGGTGCATGGAACAGAACATCTTGCCACACCTTACACAGAAATAAACAGATATCTTTATGAGAAAGGCAATAATCATACAGCAGTCTAACCAATGTTTCCTCTAAGCGGTGTGAGTGAAAGTGCACATCTGATATCGCTTCCTCAGAAATGCATAAATGGATGCTGTTTGGAATTCATCTGGATGTCCATTGATTTTTTTACAGTATGGAACTAAAGCTATAAGAAAACTGTACAGAAAAAAAGCTCACAGCAAGACCAAATGGAATTGTTTCTAAAGGGCCCACACAGATGCATTTTGTTTTCACCATGGCTTATTTTACTACTTAACAAAAGTAGGTTTGACAATTTTTTTTAAGTAATTATACAAATACAGCCTCCAGAATAACTTAGGAACAATAAATAATCATACTGGCACAATTAGCCCAAGATCTTTTTAGTCCTTTTCAGAGATGCACCATATAAGACTTTGCCTTAATCAAAGCTTCGAGACGACATACAGAGAAACTGAAGAAAGTCACAGATGGTGTTGTCAGCAATGGCACATGACATATATGAGAACTACAGTCACCCCCAAATAGAAATAACTCTGTTGGTGCACCAAATGAAGTGCATACTTCCCTTTAAGTTTACAGCTATACATTAACTTCCCTTGTCGTAAAATAATGAAAAACTCATACTGAGGGATCCGCACTATACCTGCATTCATAGCTGGTGGCCAACCCGGTCTTCTTCCCACACAGGAAGCAGTGCTTTGAACTCTTTTTCTTTGCTCCAGAGGGAACCTTCACAGGGGGCAAGTGATGTGTTGGAGTCCCTAAACCGGACGATCGCATGAATAAATCAAGAGAGACAATCACAACTACTGTAAAATACAGATTCAACAGAAAAAACTATTCATGTACTTTGAAACCTCCCTGTTTATTTCTACATAGGTAACAACGATAAGGAGCAAGGGGGAAAAAATGCCAAGCACTGGCGCATGAGATTGGATTTCCAGTCAAGTACTTGCTGGTCTATCTATTCTGTTATTTGCCATCACTGTTGCATTTTTAAGCCAGTGACAATCTCAGTTGTGACAGGACATTCAGTCGCTCTGAAACGCTGTCAGGGAACATTTCCCAAATGTATCAGGAGGACCACCTGTTGCAAAAGCATCATCCAGGCTCTTAAGCGCACAATAATGCAGGCAGTCTCTCTAAGCATCAAACTGAGTCGGAGTGAAGATGTGCTTCTATCTTGTGTGTTATTTTGCATGCATGCTTGGGTAAACATGTGATCATGTAAATATTTGTCTGAGATGCGACTGAGCGGTGCTGATCATTTCCCTTTTCTTGGTTTCAGTCAGCAGTTATTTTCTGTATGAAAGTGAATGTTTCAAACTTGAATTTAAACTTCATTTAAAACACAACTCTTTCTGTAAGACATTGCAGAGCAGTCCTGCAGTCCTCACCCCTCAAACTGACCTCCTGGAAACTATTTTGTAAACTGATATGCAGTATTGCAAATCTCTTTTTAACAATGCAAAAGTCTTTGCAGTGACTTCTGAACAATTTTTTTTTACAAGTATTCATTTCTGAAATATTCAATATACTGGACTCCTAAACCACAAAGTTAAATCCAAGTTGGGCACTGGTACTGAACTAGGGTGGAGACAGCAATGAACTTGAACGTTTCACAGTGCAGCGTGACTTTAAAGCAGTGGCCATGGAAAGCAGTGACGAGTGTAAAAGTATGACAAACGGCCAACACAAAGAACAACAAAAAAGTTATTTTGTGATATGGGCCAGCTCTGTGAGTTGGTTTTCTTAATGGTTAATTTCACACGGTTTATGTCAAGCCACTCACCTAATCTTTTTATTGAACTGGAGAGGCCGCTTGATGAGCTTGGCGACTGCAACAACAAGATTTCGCATGATAAAGCATTCATGAGATTGCCACAACACTATTCTCATTAGCTGAAATGCCAAACCAAATTATTTGTACTTGTAATCTGTCTTGTACAGTGTATAATGTGCAGCAAGCATCTTTTTGGTGACAGGAAACATGTTCTAGTAGTAGCACTAATTTGCACGACAGTATCTGCATTTCATATTGAGCTAAAGCAAATACGGGTTCTCCTTGTAGCCCGCTGAGATCAAATGAACATCAGGTTTTTGAAGCTGTACAAACAGCAGATCTGTAAAAGCAGCAGCATAAGTCAAGGTTATAAACTCACCGTGTGGATGGCTGTCCCCTGTAGTGGGGAGATCCTTCTCAGCAGGTCTTCCTGCGACAGATGGATGTTGGTTGGTAGGGGGGCGGCTGTAGCACATAACCTGCCCAGCGCAAAGGGCCCAGCCAGGGCCTCTTGACCACCACCACCTGCCAGGGAGGCCAGGAGCTTTGTGTTGCTTACCAATGGCTTTTTAGCCGCTTTGTTAGCCATCTTCGTAATGTCTCGTTCCTCGCTTTTGGAAATCACCTCTGAATGCTTGTCCACTTTGAGCCCACATACAGATGTGGTCCGTGACGGGGAGCTGGCTGGAAGTGATGGGCTGTTGCTCGTTCTGAGGAGCGCTTGGGCTGGACTGGAGGAACCCGTGAACTCAAAGTGCTGCGGTATGTGAGGAGGTGAGAGGGGGTCAGATTGGGAGGCCAGCCAGTTCGTGTTAATGGCTTGGGAAAGAAGAGGAGCTGTGGTGTTGGGTTCTTGGAGAGTTACAGAGCTCAAACCTCGCTCTCGCTGAGTGGATACGTCTAGACTCAGGGGCTCAGGAAGATTGAAGGGTACAGCTTTGGGCGGCTCCATCACTGCTGAGTTCTCGTCTACCATTAATCTTTCACTCTGGAGATCAACCTCATCTTGAACTCCAGAGCTGGACAGAAGCGAGAGAGGTGGGTACACACAGTCTCGCATAACTTTAGGCCTTCTCAAATCCAGCCTGGATACTTTGGGAGGGACTCTGATCTTCCTGGGCACTGGATTATCCCATGGTTCCTCAGCCTGGAGCATATATACGCCAGAAGCTCCAGAGGAAGGATGAGCGTGGCTTGAGGAAGTGGGACACGAGAGAGATGCGAATGCTTGGTGGGAGGAGCCGGCAGCAGGGGATGGAACTGCAGGCTGCTGCTGATCACCGATTGGAGGTAGATGTGTTGGAGAAGCGTGGCCTATCTGAGGAAGGACACGAAACATTCGGTGGTGTCGGACAGAGCCAAACGAAGCGCTGCAGGGCCGCGGACCTACTGGAGGTCTGACTTTTAATTTAGCAGTCTTCTTGGGCTGACAGAGACACAAAAAAAACAAATTGCATACATATCTTGCACAATAACGCACATAAAGAGAGAAGATCCGGAATGAGCGATATGACCAAGTCACAGAAAAATATCTCTCATTTAAAGACATTTTTCCAAGCAATTTAACTGTTTTAGAAATTCGACCAATACAGAAAAGTTCAAATTTATAAGATTTATACTTTCATTAAAAAAATAAAATAATAATAATAATAATAATAATAAATAATAAAACACTAAAAACTAAAATCATTCGTATGAATTGATATAAGTGTATTATTATTAGGTAATATGGATAGCTCAGAATTCATATTGTACACACCTTTAGTCACATTTGAAAAAGCTGTTGTAAACTAAAATATGGTACATCTGTTGTATAATGTGTCAAGTTGCGATCCTGCTCTTAAACTGTGCTCCACATTACACCTCCTAAAAGGTTTTCCGCAACACATTTCTAAGATGTTTACAGTAGCAATGCATGCATAGGCATGCAAGTTCTCGAATAAGATAGTATACGCAATAACAGCAATGGCTTCCTAAATACAGAAAAACAATTATCTGCCAACAAGACATGTCTTCTGACAACTATGCATAGTTGAGTGTGAATAATTAACTTCATGTGCCAATCTGCTGAGCTTGTAGTTATTACTGCGGCAGTTAATCAGACAGCGTGGGATGGGCGACACTCCCTCAAACCAGCTGGAGAACTGTGTGCACTTCCATACCGCTCCACTGTCAAATTTAATCAGATGTGTTTGATAGTATGGACATATATTGTTAGAATATGTGGAGGAGGAATGAAAAAAGATTAAGGGCATGTCTAATCCACCTATTCTGTTGTACCTTTTTGTTGAGGTTCATATTCTCCATCTTGGCTTTGAGCAGCTTCATCTTGCTCATTGTGATGGAGTTCTCCAGCATCTGCTGTTCTGAAGCTGTACTCTCTGATTCCTCTTCCTCCTCCGCATACACATTGCGTACAGAGGTGCCGCTGAAACACACACATGCATGGATGAACTCTTTGATTATTTGTGCTTAGCAGTGCTGCTCATTTTCCTCATGCTGCACCGAATAAATGGCATTTAGGATATTTAAATTCAATGAGTAGTTTTTTTTTTGTTTTTATGAAACGAGTCTCAGCTGTTGAAAAGGCTCAGAGGTTTATTATTAGGTTTTACCCAACCATTGTTCAGGATGCTCTGTGGTTAAATGAAGCAAAACCAGCTGATTACAGCACCGCAGGTTCCCCATTTGCTAAAAAAAAAAAAAGGTTTTTAATAGTTCCATTTTCTATGTAAAGCATTCTGCAGATGATTGCCTTCCAATGAAAAAGCTGAATCTGTCACAGTGACGGCTAACACACATCAGAAAATGAAAAGGTGAAGTGTGTCATTTCGGTTTTAAATGCTACAAGTGGATTTATGCAGCATAACACTGTAATGTACAAAATGAAAAATGCATATTTACTTTAAGATTTGCTAAACATTAAATTTAACAGTGTTTAAATTTAACACTGCTTTAGTGTCAGTCTTTGGGAATTTCTAGCTGAAAGTAGCCGAAAATTGTACGTATATTTCTTTGTAGATATTTATTTATTTCAAAACATTGGTCTATTTGTTTTTAGCATAATTTTTCAATGATTTTTGGAATTCCGTTTAAATACATTTTCATTACGAGACTTAAGATTACATTTAACAGTGTTATTATAGTATTAAGAGTTTTTGATGGTTATATCATGTCAAAGGCAAATGATTTGTGATTTAAATAACTTATGTACATTTTTTTTTTTTTTTCTGACTTCCGTTTCGGTGATGCTATTGATGCAGATGTTACGGTCTGTCAAGTTTGCCAGTAAATGCTGATGCATATCTTCATTAGAAAAACAACATGACACATGAAAACTGTATTTCTGAAACATCTGCTTCTGTCTAAAAAAGGGAACCAGAGTGCAGTGTGGACAGAACTGTTCCTCTCGGCAAGTATTTTCTCTTCTTTGAACTGACCTCAATGATTCAGACACAGGTGTGAGAGTTCCATCTCCTCGATCCACCACTCGGAAGAAACTGAGCTGATCTCCCTCACGGTACACCAGGAAGGTGACCTGTTTATTAGGCAGAGACTTTTCCCACATCTCCTCTCTCCCTGCATCAAGGCAGTCAGCGATATCCCTCACAGAGTCATCCGTCACTGTCACTGCAGGTAACGAGAAGAAACAGGATGCAGGTCATACTAATCAATATCAGACTGGTAACTAACTGTGTGCCTGCACACTTCCTGGAACTGTAATTAACAACTTTTTTTTTCCTGACCTCAAAACCATTGCACAACGGCACATAGGAAGGATTAGAAAGCTGCAACAAATTCAGCTTGTACTGAACTGCTGCAACTCAGTACTGCGGTAGCACTAGTCAAGAATCTCCACAGCCAATCATAAACTAGTTAAATATTCACATGGTTTGTACGGTAGAAGAAACTTTTATGTGTTGCATTTCATTTCGGCATTTCGTTCAGTGCTGAAGAGTGATGGCAAGCACATTAACTGGACTGTTGAATAAACTGTATTATATTTGTAATATATTTCAAAATTTAACTCTTTAAAGACTGACAAAACATATAGTCAATAGAAAAACAGAATAGAAAATCAGAAAAATATATATAAAAAATTATTTATCAACATATTTATTACATTAAATATACTAAATATATTTGGCATGTGTGTTTTGAATGTACCACATTAGACATATTAAACTTTATGGTCTTTTTTGTAAAAGAGTCCCATACATTTACAATCTTTGAATCAACGCATTCATTATTTATTAAAATCTTTTTTTGTTGTTGTTGTTGACAAAGGAAACTTAGAATTTTTCTCTGAGGCAGAGTTTCAATGCCAACAAAGGGTGAAACAAACCAAAGTTATAAATAGTTAATTTAAACATATTACATTAAAATATATTGAAACATGGAGATGGAAATTATACTGAATTCAACATGAAACTTGACTGCAAGCTACCAACAAACCAAGTCCTGGGCCTACAATTATTTTATTATTCTTTCCATAATCATTTCACTTGGATGCTCATCACAATATGAAATAAATCATCTGTCTGTACTTCCATTACATTTTTACCTTTAAAGTCCTTCTACTTCCTGAGAAGCATAAATAACACACCAGGTGCCAGAGAGTTTTTTGGCAAAGGTATCAATCGTGTTAAAGATGCAGATGCCTCAGAAAACCATGTATCCAATATAATACCTTTAGCTTTATATAGATAAAATGCCCGTTATCGAATTTTGAAAATGACCTTTCATGCAGTGTTCATCCTGGCAAGTTTTAAATCTGAAAGTGCACCATGTATAAACTAAAGTTATTGTCTCTCAAAAGAAAGAGTCGACTCTGAATCATTGAAACAAGTCGATTTAAAAAAATTTTTTTATCATACTGATGTCAACATGAAACATTGGCATACTGCCCGTTCACTTGTTGGTTTTTTAGGGTTGGTCTCAATGAAAATGCAAAATTCATTCTTTACTACTAGATGCTGCTTTTGGAGCCTCTCTCAAACGTGTCGTTTTCTACAAAGTCACTCCTTCCAACAAGCGCACACAAGGTGTTTCTCAATGTCAAGGAAGGATCCTCGGAAGCCAGTATTTCGAGGATGCTACGTCATCGACATCCGTCGAAGGACTGTTCCAATGTCGAGGATCCTCGGAATTTCAACCAAGGACTGAGTCCTTCGTTCGAAGAATATCCCATACACAAGAAAGGATGCATATGTGTATCCTTCGCGCTCTCAAATCACCCACAATCCTATGGGCGCAGCTTTGCAATCTAACGTTAGTTCAAAAATTAAAAACTGTCGAACATTAACGTAGTCGGAGCATTAACGGTTTTTATTTACGTTACCAAACATTTGTTATAACTGTAGTAAATATAAGTAAAGTTTGACGTTTAAATGCCAGTACAAATTACTAACGTATTGAAATTGTAAATTATACAAATACAAATGGTTAACTGAACCGGACCTGTCATTTAACAATTGGTTGCGTCAACGGCATTTATTTTATAAGTTAAGTTGTCCAAAGTAATTTAATGATACCATTCACAGCATTATTCAAACTGACCTTTTCACTGACGTAATGACGTAATTACGTGCACTTGCTAGCCTGTTCCATTTACGTGATCTCCGTATGCTAAAGAGGACTCTCACCTAACCTCTGAAGGAAGCGACTTGGAAGGACCAGTCCTTCCAAGGAAGTATCCTTGACATTGAGAAACGCCTACAGTCTGCTCTGAATGGCCAAATGACCCAGTGCATTGTGATTGGCCGAACACCGCAAGCACTAATCGGAAATGTAATGCCCCTTTCCATAATAGCAAGCTTCATCTTTCAAAACAAATGTAAAGACAGTTAATAATGTCCTTCGTTTTACCATCAGTTCAAGCACGAAAGAGGAACAGAGTCGTGTGACAGACAGTGATGAAGCTCGTATGTGTTTGCAGTACACAAGCCACGGACTGTTAAGACAGCTGACTCCACTGTGTGACCCTCTCTCTCTCTCTCTCTCTCTCTCTCTCTTTCTCTCTCTCTCTGTCACACAAGCTCGCACTCACACACGCGATGCATAAAATTTTGCATTTGAACATTCAATAGCAAAGACTTAAACTAATAACAAAACATACTTCCAGTAGCTGATTCAGAAGAACCAGATTGTTGTAGCAAAGTCAGAATGACCTCCTCTCCTAGGTTCATGAAATGGTCATCTATAAAATGCGTTGTTGTTCTGTTGTAAGTAATCTTAAAGATTCCTAAATGCATCTACTTTTGGAAGGCCAAATAAAGTGCTTTTGCTTTCGCCTAGACACACAAAGCATCTCCATGCCATGGCGTAGATATGGCGTGACGTAGAGATGTGGGGGCATGTTTAAATGAGGCGTGACAGTCTTAACTGATGAAGAAGATCTCTTTGGATTTGGGACTTTAGTCTTTGCAACTTCAAAGATCTTCTTCATGCACCAAGAGCTTGTAACACTCCAAAGAGAAATATGACCCCTTTAAATAAATCATATGGGAGTCGTTGAGCAAGTAAGGTAAAATAAATGCATATTATAAGACGATTAAAAGTGTTTTTTGACCTTGCATGCATGTCAACCTGTTGTTGGGAACTCCCAAATTCAAAATATAAACCTTCCATTACCCACAATAGGGGCACTTTGAGACAAACAGAGCATGACGAGAAGCAGGTACTGAAACATATTGTGCCTTACTCCTAAGATCAATGGTTTTAAAAGCAAAAATAGGGTTTTCAAATGCACCCAGGATGAATTACTAACCCCAAGTAAAGTTTGAACAGTGTGAAATAAGGGCCGAGATATGCCAGCCCAAGATTTCATTAACCTGGGGTTCAGAATGAAAGGGTTAATACTTTCAACTGAAAATCCCAGTCGTTGTTGGAAACATACCTCGCCTGGTGTTTACAGGTCCTCCTCTCATGGCGAGTACCAGCTTGAGAGTGCAGCCCTCTGTGATGCTGAAAACACAACCAGAGGAAAACTCAGAGCATGCAGTGGCATAAACTCAATAAACTCAAAACCACTACAGTCTATACAGGTCTGCCTTTAGAAATATTTACTGTGCTTCACATGTTAAGTGCCATCCAGCCCCACAATATCTCCCCAGAAAGCCTCTATGTGGAATATTAACTGACAAGAATTTATGACAAAACCACCATCTGTGACCTTCAGACTGAGCCAGACTGCTCTTGAGAGAAGTGGTTGCATTTAAAGGAATAGCTCACCCAAAATGCAAACGCCTTCATCATTTACTCTAACCATAGCTATCGTATGGCTTCAGAAGACGTCAAATTTAGAGAATGAGTCACACAGACTACTTTTACGATACTTTTATGCTGCTGATGAGCCCCTGGTCAAAACATACTTTTATTTTATAGATAAAAAAAAACAGCTTGGACATAGAACAAAACATCTCAGTTTCTGTTCCACAAAAGAAAGAAAGCTTTTAGACTAGAGCAACATAATGTGGTAGTTGAGCATACTTCCTGTAATACAACTTGCTGGATCCTGTTTTGTATAGCTGAAACACAGACTGAAAACTCACCTGTAGTCATGTAAGCAGTACTCATCTTCAAGCTCCATCCCATTCCATATCAAATGCTGCTGAGAGACTGGGATGCCTGTGAACCGAGATATGCCATGAAATGAGTATACACAGCAATCTTTTTATAATGTAAACTATAATAAACATTCAGCCACATGCACAGCCGTTTAGATGACCATGCTCCCTGCCGGACAGAAATATTTCATCAGGTTATTTAACCACAAACTTCAAGGAACATTTAACCATTAATAAACTGAAACAAATGAGTCAAATCGAAAAGAATCAATTCTCTAAAAATGTATAGAAGCAGATCAGAACAAATATGACTCAGATCTGCCCCCCTGTGTACACCAAATAAATCAACAATCATTTCAACTTCAACATTTCATCTAGCAGTGAGCAGTAGATATACAGTAACAACACAAGAAACATGACAATGAGAACCTTTTTATGGTTATTATAGTCGTTCTTTCTTAGCACATAACAGAGCATAAAGATAAGTGTACTGCTTAAATTTTTCAGATGTTTGCTCTAGCGAACAGACGTACCTTTATCTGGTGTAAAGTGCAATGAGACACCAGAACGCACCCATGCAACACAAAACTAGTATCTGTTCCCAGAAGGGCTAGTTTTCTAGACAGGATCAACAATGTGATGTGGTCAGAGCAGTTAGTGTGTGTGGCCTGTCCTAGTCTTGCTTTTTAAACTATACAGCCTCCATGTGTGTAATCTGAAACCGAATCTGAAACAGAAGTTTGAAACATTTCATACTGAATTCTTTAACATATCCACCTCGCACTTCTTTCCACAACGGGTCTGACTCCTGGAAGGGGGCAGCAGATGCGAAGTGTATCTGAGAATCTAAGATTAGCCCCATTGGAGCAACCGAAACTAGGCCATTCCTCACCTGTAATCCACAGGGTGAACAAACTCATCTTTAATAAAGCGAACTCCTGCAGAAAAGCACCAGACCTTGTGAAACTGGTGCTGTCTAACACATCAAAATGTTCCTGGGGGGAACCGTCTACGCTCGAGACTGGCATGTTTAAAGACCTCGGTGATGTATGCAACCGCCGTCTGGACTGACAACGTCCCATCTGGGTCTTCAGTTAATGTTTTTCCCGTCTCATTCATTTCACCCTTATCAGTGGAGTGTGCTGCATCAATCAGACTCACAAATGAAGCACGCTCAGTCCTAATTTTCAGCCCCATGTTTGCTCATGTGCAATTCACAAGAGACACACTACAAAAACCTGTTCATTCAAAGAATACTAGCATTTCTCTTCCTAACAAAGTCTTTCAACCATGCTACATGATGGTTGCTTTATAGGAGCAGTGATTATAGCTACTGAGTAATAACAATGGCAGCTTTCATAGTGATCTCCTATTTTGATTGCTCATGTGTTAAACTGGTAAGACACGTTTTATCTGTAACTGTAGAGAGAGCAGATCTGTTAAACAAGTCCAATTACTTAGCGTGCCAGTTGGTAATGAATGACTCAATTTCTTCTAAAGCTCTAAATCAGAATGAAAACATCAGACCTGTACTTCTGGGAATAAAACCATCTACAAAACTAATGATGGATATTTATTGTCTCATTAAAATTGTTCTAGATCACTATCCAGTCTGCACAGAGCAATTAGGGTGCATTTATTATTACAATGCATCATTGTTAACTTTTAGCCTAACATAAATGAGGTCTGTAATGGTTAAAGATTGTTTTAGATAAATGAAATGCGTGTTTATGATGTAATGCATGACAACCAATAGCCAAAACCATTAGAATAAGTCATAATAATTAGAAAGACAATAATATGAAAGGGCCATCATGTTTTTAGTTGCTGGTCACACCTATACTACCATTAAAAAGTTCTATTTCAAGTAAATGCGGTTCTTTTTATTAATCAAAGAGTCCTAATTTTTTTTTTCATGTTTCACATTAGAATAAGAATAAATGTTTCTTATGCAAGGAAAGGAAATCCTCATTTTAGAATGATTGCTGGAGAATCATTGAAGACACTGAAGACATAAATGTTAACACATGTTAAATTACATAATGTAAAAATAAAAAGAAAAGAAGGTATTCTAAATTCTAATAATATTACTTTTTTGTACTATATTTTTAATCAAATAAATGCAGCCTTGGTGCGCAAAAGAGACTTTACAAACTTTTTTTTGACACACTTTTGAAGGGTAGTGTATTAGAGCAATCTGTAAGGAGAATAACCCCTTAACCTAAAAGGTTTAATAGTGTAATGTCTGTATATGTTTATAAGGAATACGTATCTTTTTAGATGTTCCACATGGTCACCATTTTTATCCACATAATCCCTCACTAAATATGAGCTCATAAAATAGCATGAATAATAGTTCTACTTATTTAAAATAAGAAAAATGCAGTTTAAAACAAATTAGACCAAACGCATGTAATGTCATTGATGCATCAGAGTATTCACTGTGTGCTGTCTAGTGAGTCAAGAGAGGACACATACCCTCCAATCTCAAGATCTTGGCCTTGACTGAGACCACCTGTTCAAACGGAGAGACGCACAGCTGGAAGCAGGTCCCTGTCAGAGTCTCAATGAACAGCTCCATGGTCTCGCTGAAGGGCAGCTTGTAGTGCACCATGCCTACATTGTCATCATTGCAGTAATGACTGACAAGAGGAACCCACCGTTTTTCAAAGGACAGGGCTCAGGATGAGATGATGATGATGAACCCTGCCCAAGGTGGAGGAGTGAGGGTGGAGATGTCACCTCCGTCACAGTAGGAACACATCATGCATGGAGCTTTGGGCTGTGGAGAATAACAATAGTTGTATTAAAAAATATTCAGATGTCTGAGGAGTATACATTATATATATATATATATATATATATATATATATATATATATATGTATATATTTACTACTAATTAGTTCACTTCCAGAATGAAAATTCTGTGATCATTTACTCACTCTGCACTTGTTCCAAACCTTCTTTTTTCTGAATATCTTCTTCTAACAGAAGGAAGAAACTCATACAGTTTGGAACAAGTGAAGTGTGAGTAAATATCACATATCAAGTTAATGACAAAAGTTTACACACACCTTGCAGAATCTGCTAAATGTCGATTGAGTTAATTGTTTTATCCAAATAACAGGGCTTATTTTTTAAAATGCATGTTATTTTTTTATTTAGTACTGAGCTGAAAAAGATATTTCACATAAAATACATTGACATGTAGTCCACAAGAGAAAGAAACAGCTGTATTTATAAAAATGTATTCAAAAGTTTGAAAAAAACACGCTTGATTCTTAATACTGTTGTTACCTGAATGATCCACAGCTGTTTTCTATTTGAAATATCTTATTCAGTTCAGTACTAAATAAAACATAACATGCATTTTGCACGATCCCTCATATTTTGGTAAAATAATTAACATTCTGCAAGGTGTATGCAGGCCTGTAACAATTACATCTTTTTGTTGTGCGATATATAACCCCAGAAATAATTGTGATAAATGATATTATTGTAATTTTAACACCATTTTATGCCACTAAATATATAATCATAATATAATAGCATAATAATGCAAGAAGGTCAACAGACTTTCCAATGACAATAAACTTTTAATTCTTAAGAATACTTAGATCATGGAAATTAAGTATCAAAATATAAGATACCTTAAAACACTTCAATAAATTGTAAATAAACAGTTTCTAACAAAAAGTAAAAAAAGAAGAAAAAAAGCATGAATAACTTGTATGGAGATTTTTCCCTGACCTTTTCTCTGTAAATTAAGGGTGCACATTATTGCTGAAAAACTCAGTCACTAGTTAGCACAAAGGCACATCTGCCTGCCTATCTATCGACGGCTGGATACCTAACAGCCTATTTATCTATATAGATCCATCTGTATCTATATCGATCTATGACTTCTGTTGATCCATACTGTTTATTTATGATTGTTTGTTTACAATTATTCTAAACAACACAAAAGTGCCTTTAAAGAAACAAATGATGTTTGTCTAACTTATTCTCGCCAAAAGTCGACTACTAAGTGCAGCATCCAAAGGTCCAGTCGACTCGGTGCTTTGGGTTTTAAAACAGGGGTTCAGTTCACCTTTAGTCCTCTTGACCGCATCAGAAGAGGTCTGCAGAGGGACAGCTGGATCAGAGAGCCCTGGCTGATGTCCCAGACACAACACACCCCAAAAGCTAGGTGGTTGCTCCTAAAGGTAAAACGACCGATTCCCTAGTCTCTTTAACTTACTCTTATCCGACAGAAACTCGCAATACAATGAGCTTTGATTCTATTTTAGTGGCTACGTTAGCTGGTTTAGCAAAAGCGGCACAGGCAGACGAACTACTCGCAAATGCCGTTGATGCCTGTACATTTCTATACCATATTTGCCGTTTCTGCACGCCGATACGTTACCTTATTTTTTTCGAGCCTCGGACAACCGCTTTTGTTTCGTTGTTATGCGGCTCGAAGGCCCCATTAAAACAGAATATATATATATAAAAAAAACTGAAAAAGGAGGCAGCTTATGTGATGCTCTTGATTGACAGTGAGTAGAACGAATGACGTTAGCTGTTGAAGAATAAGAGGGCCGTTCGTCCAATAGCAATGCAGAGTGGGCGGGACCACTCTCTCGACTCCCTTTCCATCTCCCGGATGTTACCTTCTCGGTCACCCCTGGCAGCGTCAAACAATGATTTGTGGCCGTGTGTGGTTGTACTACAGCGTATAACACTAAAAGCTTTAAGGATTAGTTTAGCAATGGTTTGGTCCTCTGCAAACGTGTTTCACGTGAATTCACGCACTCGTACTCATTCAGTACGTTTCATAAAATATATTTTCTTTTTTCCAAAAATCATTTCACATGCAACACGAGAAAACTTCAGCTCGAGTTATAAAAACATCACCAACAAAAGCACTTACGTGTGCGTACATGTTAAGAGATAATGGCACAGCACTAGAAAATGAAACCTTACAGTTGACAATGTCAGAGGAATGTCTAAACTCCTCTTTTACACATTACCAGTCAATCCCATGTTTAAAGTGCTAATAAAAGACACATAAAACATTGCAAATGCCAATACCATTTGATGACCGCTACATCATTTACCAATCAGATGACTTCACAGATAGCATTAGATGTACATAGATTTACGATCTTGTTTTCCTTTTTTTTCTTTCTTTTTTTTTTTTTTAAGTGACCTATTAGAGTTTAAATTAGTAAGAAACAGTAATACATCTACCTACATTTAGGCCATGAATATCGCTACAGAGTTAAACAAACAGCTGTTAATTAGGAGGCTCAGTTTCCCCCAAATGCGTTCAGGGGATCATCGAAAATACTGTTCCCCGTTTCCAAGGTTGAGATGGGATCCTGAGCAGGCTGGGTCTTCTTCGACTTAGAGGACGGCTTCACCGTTGGTTTCGTAGTCCCAGTCGAAAAGATATCATCTGTGAGATGAAAAAATGGAAATGATATGCAAATTATATGCATACGAAATTATATGCATACAAGGTTATGCTTAGTAAAACATGGCATAGTATGCTCCATGCAGCATATGGTTATTTGGGGGAAAATGCTTGTACACAACGTATACCTGTTTTTACAAATCTGAACACTTTGTGCATGAGCAAAACCTGTATCTGTGCATACACGCACTCAGTCAGAGTGAAGAGTGTTTTGCAAAGATAACTAACCCATGTCATCATCGAATATAGATTTTGCCTCCAATTTCTTCTTAGCTTTCTTCTGTGGCTTAGTGGTGCTTTTCGAATCAGCAAAAATATCAACATCATCAAACAAGCTTGCATCCAAAGACACTTCCTTGGGCTTCTTCTGGGCCTTGGGAGGTTCTTTCACGTCATCCTGTAAACATTAATTGTATGGTCGATAGGGAAATAAAAGAAACCGTCATACCACTCCATACTACCAAATTCATTTGTTAAACTAAACTGAATTAAAGAATGTGAGATATCTACCTTGAAAACATCTGGTTTTGCAGAGCTGGCCTGTGCGTTGGAGGTTTTACGATCTGCACTTTTACTACTTCCTGCTCCAAAAATATCATCATCATCATCATCTAGGAAGGAAATTTCTTTAGCTTTCTGGAGAGGCTTCTGTTTCACTTTGGCAAAGAGATCATCCTCATGGCTGTCAAAAATAGACGAGGCCTGGTCTTTCTTTGAGGCTATGATGGCCTCGGTTTTGGAGGCTTTCTTACGGCCTTCCTCAGGGGTCTTTGCTTTGTGTTTTGAGGAGGGAACAGGCTTTGTGGCAAAGAGATCATTTGAATCAAACAGATCATCTCCAGAATTCAGAAATCTCTTTGGCCTGACGGCTTCATCGGGGGTCTTGGCAGGAGGAGGGGTGCTGACAGGTATAGTGAGCGCTGAGGGTCGCACTGAAACAGGGTTAAAGGTCGAGACAGAAGCAGCCATAACTGCTTCATCAGCTTGGATAGAGGTGCTTTCCCCAACAGCTTCCTCAGAGTCCTGTGCTGCAAGATGTCTTGCTGCCCTTGTCTGTGGCCGCCGTCGCACTGCGCCTTTAGCCCGACCCTGCCATAGAAAAAAGACATTCGGAAATTCTACTAGTGTTCATTTTGTTAAAGAAATTATAAAGAATAATATTCACAGACAACTTTTTTCCATCACTCAGATGAGACGACACCACACCAACATCATTAAACACTAGCTGTGACTATATCAACAGAAGACGAGACTAAAATGCATTGTAAAAATGTATTAAAATTAAAAAAAGATCTCTATATACAAAATCTGTCTATATTTTCTTCAACAAATATGAGCGGAGAAAAATGGGGATAAATAGAAATGTAGACTGCCAAACATTCCCAAACTGTAACAAATCATGGGCTTTGACTATATTGTTTGTGATTGTGATTTCTGAATAAATGCACTTACACAACCTCTCTGACACAAAGTCGTTTTTGTTCCTTTTAATAAATAAACATGATTATGATTTAGAATTATATTAATAATAAAAATGTCACTTTTTAAGCTTTTGAGAGAAGGTTTTTTCATAATGTAGAGCAGGGTTTGGCAATCTATTTGTGTGTGCATCTATTAAATGCTTCAGAAATATTTAAGATTCTGTACTTTTTGTATTATATGTTTATGTGATTAATAAATCAGAAAACTTACGCTAAAATAAGCCATGTCTTTGAGTTGATATTGTCTTGATTTGTGCTCATAGGTCAAAGTGCAATAATGTTGATCAGACAACAATCACGATCAGTAATTATTGATTAAAGTTTAAACATGCATCGCGACTAAAATGTGAATAAAGTTTTTATTTACTAAACCTACACTAAATTCCCAATTAACTAAAAGTGTTGGTTAAATTAGTACCACACCATATCAACAGCAGCATTTTTCATCTTGTGACATCTATGAAACAAACATACTGCAGTCTGACCTACCTTGTTGGCATTCTGTAGCGTGCTGACCTGAGCGGGCGAGTCAAAGCTCACCCCTCCCTCACTGGAGGGCCGATGACCAGGGGTCGTATCTCGAGCTGGCAGTGGCTTGGCAGCTGCAGGGAAGGAGGCAGGTGCCAGGCCAGGGATCACGCTGACGGCTCCTGGAATCCGTGGCACCGCGCCTGGCAGAAGGCTGGCAGGGTTGACAGCTAAGCTAGCCTGAAAGAAACAAACAGGTCTTTAAATCTGTGACAAAACTTAAAATCAATGCACACTGTGCCCTCTGCTCACATGCCAAGATCAGAGAGGAAGTTGTACTATTTTAGAAGTACACCAGATTTGCATTTCCTTATAACATGCCTGTGCATGCAAGGCAGCAACAGAATAGTAAACAGAGTAAAACCTAGGTTTTAGGTCTGTGTCAGTAAGTCAAGATGGCTTAGTAGCTTAAATTGAAGCAAGAAAGAAATCACAATTCAGTATGCAAATATTAAGTCAGTCGATGTCATAATGGTTGGTTATGTGGTAAATATCAATACACTGCTGCCTTGCAAACACTGTAAACAACACATTGCTAGATTCAGAGCAGTGCATCAAGTGGTTTTCCTTTTGGTGCAATAATGGTTTATAGCATTGGCATAGAGAAATACAGTGTTATGGCAACGCTACAGATGTTCTGGTATACCAGAAACAGTGAAAATGTTAACAGAAAAGAATATACATATATGTATATCTATATATAGTTTGCAGACACAGATTGTTGACAGGCATTGAGGAGTCATAAAGCAAGATTGTAGCTTTTCTTTGACTTCTGAGAAAGATCATGCCAGGAGGACAAAGCAAACACATATAGAAATAGAGATAACACTGTTTTCACAATGAAAGAAATGGAGGATAAAAAGTGTAGAGATTTTTTATTTATTTTTTTAAACGTTACTTGAAGATCTCCAATCCTTGAGGAGGTTTTTTTAGATTTCGGAAGACTTGTAGGCTCCTGTGCGATTAAATAACACCGATTACACAGAAGTCAACCAATAAAAACCACTTTAACAGGTTCTGGAAATTTCTCAATGTTTTAAACGTGGTAAATTAATCTAATTAAAAATAATAATAAAAGAAAAAGGAAAAGTTTTCAGTTACTCCATAACACAATTATAATTCATAGTTACATCTTTAATCAAATGTTAATATATTTTTACATCTGTATTCTTTACATATAAACAGAATGGCTTATATAAAAATACCCTGTTGTTGAATAAAGATTAATTAAATTAGCAAAGTAGATTTATTTCATTCTGAGTATACCTTGCTTGGAGTCGGTGTTGATTTGTCCGTTTCATTTGTTTTAGGCTTGCTGGGCTTCTCGGGTACTTTCTGTATGTGGATAATAAAGTACAAGTATTTATAGAGCATTGGCTTTCACATTTAAAAACAAAAAACGTACGAGTTGGGAAACAAACGGTACCGGAGGAGCTTTAGGCTTTGCTGAACTGAAGAGGTCATCGTCATCATCATCCCTGAACAGTGAGGGGACAACAGGTTTTACAGAGCTCTGAGACGCCACCTGTAAAATAAAAATATTATACTTCATCAGTAAGTAACCTCTGTGTCACCATGAAGAGGAAAAGTCTAAATGCTGTGTAGACAGAATTACATCATAGCATAGACTTACAGCCGGTTTAGGAGATGTGGCAAAAAGGTCTACATCGGGATCGTTGTCTCTCTGTTGCGTGTGACTGAAAAGCAGTTCCTCGTCTTGGAACACACCTGTGCTCTTCATTCCATGATCCTGAGATCAGAAAAAAAATAAAATAAAAATCACCTTCCTAAAGTCTTTCAAATTCATACCTTACAGCACTAAATACCTGAAACAACTAACCTTTAGTGCATTCTTTTCTATTGATTTGGATGTTTTAGGTGCAGGAATTATTAAATCACTGTTCATATCGCCATCGTCATCATCGTCATCTTCATCATCAAAAAGACTTAGTGCTGTTTTCTTGGCCTTGGTCCCCTTACTCTCCATGGGTGGAGGTCCCTCCTTTAGCAGCTCGTCACTATCAGCAATCTCTTCTTGATTATTAGTCTGTTTCTGTGGAATAGAACACAGTTCACTAACCTTTTTTTGTGAGCATATATTAAAGGTGTAAACCATAAGGGTCAATATTCCTTGCCATTTTATTTTATGCTATGTGTTCATATTATATGCAGTCAAAAGTTTGGAATAATGATGTTTTTGAACACCACGTTCTAGGCTTGTGACACTGAAGACTGCTGAAAAATCAGCTTTGTAATCACAGAATGGAATTAAATTTGTAAATATATAAAAATTATTTTAAATTGTAATATTTCACAATATTACAAGTTTTACTGTATTTTTATCAAATAGATGCAGCCATGGTGAACATTAAAAAAAGCTTCTTAAAAAAAAAAAACTCATTTGTTTATTATTTTGTAAACATTCTACTCACTTTACTTGTGTCTTGCTTGTCTGCTAATACATCGATTCCACCAAAAAGGCTGACTGCTCCTACTGGCTTCTTCTTAATCTCGGTGCTGTCCTCAGAGGATGGAGTGGATTCCACAGGCTTCTTCTCCACAGGCTTCTTCTCCTCCGCTATCTTGTCTTTTGCTACATTAGGCACATTCTCCTCCTCCGTAGATTCAATCTGAGAGGGAGCACCGGAACGCTGAAACACAAAGTTATTGTTAGCTACTAATATAAACACAGTAAATAAAACTTGGCTGACAATAATGATGTAGATGCTAAGCAAAAAAGTATGTGTCTAATAATTCATAATGAATTTCGGTTCAGTAAGCTTTTTTTTTTTTTGTATGAATGAATACTTTTATTTAGCAGGAATATATTAAATTGATCATGTTGACATGTTTGAAGTTATATGATTTCATAAAAATGATTATTTTCATCAAAAAATCGAAGGAACAAAAAATAAAAATCACGGGTTCTACCAAAATAAAAGTTATGATGCTGAAATTCAGCTTTGCATCACAGGAATAAATTCTATTGTAAAATATATTAAAACACATACATATACATACATATATATACATACATATATATATATATATATATATATATATATATATATATATATATATATATATATATATATATATATATATATATATATATATATATATATATAAAATTTTCAATTGTAATACTATTTCACATATAACTGTGGAATGCAGCCTTTGTTGAGCATGTAAGACTTCTTTTAAAATCATAAACATATCTTACAGACAGCAAATTTTGAAAGGTAGCCCCAAAAGTCTATGTACACTTACCTTCACTTCAGAAGGAGTTTTATTTGCAGGTGTTTTGAAGCCAAAAAGAGGTTCTTTGTCCTCATCATCATCATCTTCATCCTCAAACAGCAAAGATACTCTCTGAGACGATTTCTTGCTGCAAGAACACACAAAAAAAAAAACTTTACAGCATAATGATTTATTGTTTCTCTCACTACTTTAGTACATGAACTGATCACAGATCCACACACCTTGACTCATTTTTGGCTGAAAACAAATCATCATCATCATCAAACAGGCCATCTTTCTGTGGTGTTTTGACACTGGGTAGCCTGGAGGGGGCGCTAACAGTCGACTTCATTCCACTGGGCTTCACTTCCGGGTTCTCTCTACTGGGTTTAGAGCTCATCCACTGATCCTGATATACAGACGAGCAAATGTTGTGCCATGACATGCGAGATCATCGACTGAACCAATAAAAATGTCATCAAAATAAAATGACAATTTTGTAAAAAGGTTTTGTATTGTAACCTTATTTTGTACAGTATTTGTCCAGTTGTACTAGTGACTGTATTGTAATTGTTTAACTCTGCATTAAACACACAAATACCTCATCATCGCTGAAGAGCGAACTGGATACAGGTTTCTTGGGTTGTAGAGATGTTTTTTTGACCTGAACTGACTTGGGCTTTGGTGTTGATGAAAAAAGATCCTTAGAAAAAAACGAAAACAGACATGTTAAAAACCACTGAATAGCACGAAATATATCCACATTACTATCTCTTTAAGTTAAGCAGGCTTAACGTCACCTCTTCTTCTTCTTCATCATCAAATATTGAGAGCGGAGCTTTACTGGGTTTGTTCGGAGTTGTAGGCTTTGATTTACTTGTAGTTTCACTTGCAAATAGCTTTTAAACAAGAACCGGAAAAGCAAATACATCAATGACAGGTATCAGGAGTCTGTTATCAATTTGATCAATTTTCAGTAATTACATAAACAATGATTTACTAATATACTATACGAAGTTAAACAAAATTACTCAAATATAACACTATGTAATCACTGGAATATTCACAGTGTTGCTTCATTTTATATCACCTGTGAAATTATTGCAAAAATACCTGAATATTAAATACATGGCCTAGTACTACACTGAGAATAGGCTCTCTGTGTCAGAACTATAGTAAAGTGTCGTACTTGTGAGTCTTCATCGTCTGAGAACAGACTCTTGCTGTGTGTTTTCTGTGATGCTCCCAGAGCAGGTGAAGATTTGACTGCTTCAGACGGAGGTCCACTCTGCAGAAACAATGCAGAAATAATAAATAACACTTAACACAGCAGGTATTCATACAACAGAGACACTGAAAGTTTTCTACCTCTTCAGACTGGGCAGATTCTTCACTGGTGGAAGGCCGGCGTTTCTTCAGACCCTCCAGTATATTTTTAGTGCCGGGCCCAAACACTGAAATGGCACCAACAGGAAGCTGCAAGCAAACCCATTCAGTACATAACCAATAACAACGATCATAATGAAATACTGATGATTAAAAAGCAGACCTTTTTCTCTGGAGGACGTGTCTCCTCTTCTCCCTCAGCTCTTTTGTCTTGTTGGGAAAGAGCTGCACTGGCTTTCTCACGGAACATAGCTCCGCCTCCATCGCCGTCATCATCATCCTGATCAGCTTCTCCAAACAGGTCTACTGGCTTCTTTGGCATTTGCTTCTCTTGTCCTGATCGCAAAGACACACATTTAAGTATTCCCATAAAGAAAGTCATCTGTCATACTGCAGGGCAAATGTGCGAGATTTACCAGGGGTGGATTTGTGAAGTGGCTTCCCACTGAAGAAATCATCATCGTCGTCTTCATCATCAAACAGCCCTCCCCCCACCGAGGCACGTTTTGGAGCTGCCTGCACTTTGGGCTTCACCGGACTCTTGCTGGTTTTGCTCTCTAGTGAGTCTGAATCATTTGGGAAGCCAAAAAGTTTGTTTTCTGTGGGTAAGGGGCATGAATTGATCTTACTTGTTAGTTATTACAGGAAACTTTTATGCAAAACAGCGTGCGAGTAGGCAAATTTATTTCAGTTCATGCATACCAGGAAAGATGGAGACAGCGCCAGCGGGTATTTTCTTAATTTTAAAAGGCTCTACAAAAGCATATGCAAAAGATAAGGTGATGGAGTTATACATGTCAACACATGGTGGGTTTCAGAATGTACAAAGAGAAAAGAGAGTAAGAAAATGATTATGTGTGCAGCCATCAAGTCATTATAATAAAAAAGAGATCCTGACACCCTTGTTAAATGTCTACTTAAAAAACACATAAATACACTGATTCAGGGGTTAAAGCAAAATGAGATCCTGAGCCTGAACTACTCCTGGGGGCGGGGCAGCACATGCAATGCATGCAATGACCGATGCGCTTTTAACAAATGAAAAGATACTATGACAAAGTTATTGCTTTAAACTGATTTTTTCAAATGAATATATGTTTGACCTGAAGAATGAAAGCTGTATCACACACTTGGAAAGTTAAGAGCTATAGCACCGCTTATCAACATGAGGGGTGTGACTATACACAAAATACAGATACTTGGTTCACTAAAATAAGACAATGTTTTAATACTATTTTTAAGAAATAGTATTTAAGAAATGTGTCTTTTAATTACCCAAATTTAAACCATGCAGTTGTATTTAGTAATATTTTAACTAATCTAGGGCTGTAACTAATGATTATTTTGATAATCAAGTAATCTACTGATGATTTTGACAACGGAGTGATCTGATATCTTTTAGTAACACAAACAGACCTAAGTGGAGCTTAAGACCTAAAACCAGGCTTTAGTATGACTATTTATATATAAACTAACGATGAGGCAATAATAGTTGGCTCAAATAAAATATAAAAACCAAGAAATTACATGATTGTATTGAACAATACTGTTATAATACATAATATGAACATTACCAACTTAAGTACATTATGTATTAAAACAAACACCTTAAGATGTCGCCAACACTAGTGATGCTTCACTTTACAGCGTGATTAAACCATGTTTAAATACATTACATTTTAATATTTGGCCACGTGCAGAAACGTTTATTTTGAAATCGCGATATATATTAGTGTATTGTATATGACGCGCTATACATACATGTACATGACTAAATATGTCATATGCATGGCATATTTAGACATAAGTAGATGTGTTCTCTTGTGTTAGCAAAGGTTTATAAATGATTTACATTACAAATCTAGTGAGATAATGCACACTGTTTTTCCAGATGAACGTTAATTCAAATTCACAGGAATAGTTTAGCCCCTTTCACACATAGTCTTCACTGGTAAATGAACGGTACGTTACCATTAAAAGATTGTGTGTGAACAGGACCTTTTCAAAAATCCCAGTAAATTTGTTGTGGCAATCATATTGTTCTTATGGAAATGACATGATTACTTTGAGCTGTTTACAAAGCTCTGTGGATTTGTAATGAACTTTTTGTTGCACTTCTCCATTCATCAGGGCTGTGACTCTGCAACTGGATACTATATTCTGCGCGTCTCGTGTTTAAAGACCAAAACATTATGATTGGCTAGTAATGTTAGTTTGCTTGAGAGTGAAAGCTGCTCCTCTCTTACCATTGGTAGGGCGAACTCATGGACTCAAAAGTGATATCAATCAACAAGCTTTTTTTTTTTCCCTCATGTAGGATTATTTTTTCCCATAGCCAAATGCTGCAAGCCAGAAATCTGGCACGGTGCCAGATAACTTTAAGCCCTGCTGATTTATTTTTTTAAGTCAGAAAGTTATTTTAAATAGCCATTTACAAATTACATAAGTCAAATTAAAATGATAATTTTTTTCCCAGTCAACCAGGTATTATAAATGGCTTTTTACAAAATACATAAATAAGTAGAAATTAAATAATTATAAAAGTTTCCCCCAGTCAACCAGGTATCATAAATAGCTATTTACAAAATACATAAATACACATGAATACTGAGAGACTGTGGAGTGAAAGCAGGAAATTGTTTTTTTTGGAACAATGGATCATATTTGACTATAGTATTGCACAAATGAACAATCAGTATAAAAGCTGTGATGTAACAGAAGTAGCAACAGATCTTTTCTTCTATACTGTGATGTACATCAAAGTGAAATGGTGGATTATTAAAAAAAAAAAAAAGATTGTAGGATGGGACTTGGTTCTATGCATCTGAATGTGAGCTTGCGTCCAAAGTTTGAAATATCAAGTAAGACTGGCCTACATCTGACTTGAAATGTGCAACAGAATAAGAGCTGAGAGGAGTTACCTGTTGACTGGGTTACAGTCTTTTCCATCGGCTCGGTTTTGGGTGCATCAGAAAACAGATCTCCCTGAAAAACAAATATAATGAAAGGACTTTTCAAAGATTACTACAGGTCTTTTTCTAGTTGTGCTTGTATGCTTTTGTATGATTACTACATTATTATTCACCAACCTCATCATCATCATCAAACAGGCCTTTTCCTCCACTAAAAAGTCCACCCTTTCCACCGAATGGAGAATAATCCTCATCTTCCATTTTTGGTGGTTTGAACATCTCATCCTGATCATCCTCCACTATAATTACACAAACATAAAAAAATATAGAATTATTCTACTAGCTACAGTATAAGCAACAATTACCTAAAAATCTAAATAACAGTTTAGTTGTTTACAATAAAATACATATGTAGTCATCTGCTGATTCTTAGATGTAAATTTACTACCATACAAAAAGTTTAGGGGTCAGTATGATATTTATAATTGTTTTTTTATTTAACATTGCTAATAAGAAAGACTGCATTCAATTTGTGCATTAAAGCTTTGCTATGAGAAGCGACAATAAAATATATTAAAATAAATAGTCAAATGTTTTCACTGTATTTTTGACCAAATAAATGAAGCCCTGGTAAGCATAAGAGACTTCTTTCAAAAAGCCACAGAAAAATAAAGAAATACCGACCCCATACTTTTGAACAATAGTGTGCTTTTTGATCTGATAAGCACGTGCTATGTGAAGTGAACACACAGGCGCTCGTACCCTGAGGTTTTGGCTTTGTTTTACTCTTCTTCTGAGTGATGGATGGGCCTGAAGACAACGCTTTAAAACAAACAAGTGCATGCACACAGATGAACGTGAGAAAGAAAACTGAATGGAAGGATGAAAACCTGTTAAACAATCAAACAATTAAATCCATATGTTGTTCGTGACCATACATGCGCGATCTGCTTCTGGCTTATTCGGAGTCTCTCCCTTGATTCTGGCTGCTAGTTCATCAGCAAAGGATGGCAGACCAGTGTCCTGAAAGACATGGGATGCAGGAAATTCAATGCCTTTTGTTTACACATTTTACCATGATAATGTCTCATAATACTAATTCTCTAAGTATGTCAGAGTTGTTAAGAAAATGCAAAACTATTAACCTTTCTGAGCTCGTCTTCATCCTTATCAGACCCTCCAAATATGTCCGAATCTTCATCTTCATTCTCTTCCTCGTTGTCATCATAAGCAACAGACGGCTTCTATGGGATGAACAAATGAACCTAAATAAGGCTTTCAAAATATTGCAGTCATCAAATGTCTAATTAACTACATTTCAAATGTAAGAAATTAGCCTATTAAGAATTAAGTGCATTTATATATTATTAAACTATGACTGCAGTGTGAATTTGTCACCCATTTATAAAACATCAAGACAACAGAATAGAGTTTTTAAATCTTACTTTCTTAAAGTTGTCATGGACTTCCTCATCCTGGTCAGAGTATTCATCCGACTGCTTTCGGAATTTAATCCAAATGTAGAATGATACATAAATATATGTCATTTAGAATTTCTTTTCAACAAAACAAATTATGCATTCAATTAATAAAATCGGAATATTTTTTAACATTCTTAAAATGTTATTGACACAATTCATAAAAACGTGAAAGTGCATATCATCATCTCTTGCCTCATCGCCTTCTTCAACATCACTCTCAATGACGCTGTCTCTGTCGCTCCCAATAGACATTTCTATAAAACACAGACGAGTTAAAAGCAACCTAAAACAGGAGGAAGAAAATCATAAAGATTATGAATCGGAAATCTCACCATCACTGGACAGATCGCCCAGGCCAACATCATCCTCATCCATAAATGCTTGGGAACCAATCAAGTACGGCAAAGGCCTGTCCACATACAGGTCCTACCAATAAAAATACAATTAGGCAGAAAAAGTTGTCAGGATATTTCCATAGGCATGGCTCAAGTCCCTCTTTCAGTGTAAGTTTTTGGGATTTCTTTGCTAATTTTAACACCACTAATCCAAAATAAAACACTAATTACATGTATATAATAACCAAATAAGTGCTAAAGGGAAACATTTACCTTCGCTTCCAAAATAGGCTCGACTTTTTCCAGAGTCTCCTCATCCTCAGAGTCCGAGTTTCCGGCTTTAATGTCCAGCTGTTCGAAAGCAGATTCCAGGACCTTCAGACCATAGTTGACAGCTTCTTGGATTTTGGGAATAAGTTCTGCTTCCTTCTGTTCCCTTGACTTCTCCTTCACATGCATGAAATAATAGGATAATCATTTGCTTGAAACCATTATCAAGCATTAACATTTTCATCATAACGTACTATATGAAATCATGGAAATGACCGACGGCAGAAAGAACCAGAGAAACACTATCACTACCTGTTCAGGCTGTTTCTCCGTGGTTTCTGGCTTTGGTGCAGGGTCTTCCACCTCTTCGTCATAAACCCTCTAATAAAAAACAAAGAATAAAAATACATCTGATATCACAATAAACAATTTTTGTTTGTGTTTACACCTTTACTTTTTTCTTGAAATGTATCAAATCTCACAATCTTCTCAATATGACGTGAGAAAAATACTCAAAGAATTTAAAGGGAGGGAGGTACACTGAACAGGAAATATATCAATAATATAAATATCAAAAGCTGACGGACTCTCCCCCATATTATATCAAGACAAGTGTGATATGTCAGTGGTGTTTCAGTTTAAAACTGCTTTGCATCCACATACTGTATAAAGTGAATTGTCATTTAGCTAAAATCGTGAAAAAACTCATACGTTTTCAATGAACTGTGTGTTGGACAGCATGAGGAAGTCGTTAAACACTGTGTGTAGGCGACTGTCTGTGGCTTTAGTGTCCCGGATAAGACCATCCAACTGCTTCTCAATCTCATGGGTCTTGGACAACATCCTTTGAGAGAAGTCTTGCAGGAAAAGAAACAACTGCAGAGATACAAATAAACACCCATCTGTATAACGCAGTGGCGAGTGCACACGATATGAATATGAAATATGAATGCATTGCACCCCGTACCCCTGAATCTGCTGCCAGGGACCAGTTTGTGCTGGACTTCTGCATCTCTGCCAGTGTCCAGGGTCTCTCCCACACCTGCTCGGCCTCCCCATTATGATTACTGGGGCCATTCTCCATCAAATTAGACATGCTGGTTTAATAGAAAGATATCATAACTCAAGATTACATAGAGAAGATTATATCTCATTAAGATTGGTGTAGGACTGCTCCTGGTGAAAAAGAAATGCGCTTAATTGTCTTGAATGTGCAGTGTACTTCAAATCTTAAAAGCATATATTTAAAACCGTACTTGCACATGATGTAATTTTAATAAAGAAAAGGCCACTTAATTGTATTTAAAAACAGTACACATTCAAGACTGTTTACGTACTTAACACACTTAAGTACACATTTTAAAGTTACACTTTTGTAAAAATGTGAAAATAAAAATTTCATAATTACTTTTTGATAATCTTTTTATCATGTATAAAAGAAGTGCACTTATTTTGATGTGTTGACTATAAGACACAAGAGCACATGTAAAGTAAGTTACTGTAATTTTAACTGTAGTGTGTTATTTGGTTTGATTTAAGTTAATATATTTTAAAAGCATTAAATGTCAATTTCATCATTACAAATGTGTAGTTAGTTACATAACATAAATGTTTCAAATAAAATGTAAATTGTTTATTAATGTCAGTACATTTGGCAGTACACATTAACCACATTTCAAAGACAATAGAGGAAATTGCATATAAAGATGCACTTAAGTCATACTTAAGTGATTCAAAAATAACTCTGATTAATTTAATTGTGCATAAATTAAATATGAAATGTATTTTAATTTTGCAGTAAATAACATTCAATTAAGCATCTGAAAACATTACATCCAATTTAAACCGAATTATATTAAAGTAATAATTATATTATTTCCGTAATAATAACTTTGAAAAGCATGCTAATGTGTTCCTCTTTTTCAAAATCCCCTGATCAAAAATGAAACCTTATTTATCTAAAGCCAGACATTTTAATATTTGCATCTAACAGGTGCTACTGGTATACATAACACAACGTGTAAACAAAACTACTAAAGTTAATCATTTTGGAGAAATGAGAGAAAAACTTTTGAGTTAAACCGTTGTAACTATGTGCCCATGACACATCAGCATATGCAGAGGCGATAACCTCAACCTTCCTCAAATCCTAAACGATTAAAAATCTAAGTAACGTTACATACAGCTGAATGCACTTTTTAAACGTCATTAGAAGTTATTTTACCGTTTTATGCATTTGTGTGTGACTGCTTAACCATGCAGGACTAGCTGCTGTGCTAGCAACTCACAGTCTGAATCTCTGCTAATGTCATTTAGAGTAGATTTACCTTACATATGTCCTGGGATCAAACACCCTCTGTAATGTTTTCCTTCACATCAAAATATCACTAATCCAGCAGTGATGGTCTTCAAGGACAGCTTTCGGCTGTCATTCGTCCCATCATCAGCTCAGTGTTTTGAGAGGTCGGCCATGTTCCGTCTGTAGAGAATCAGCTGATTCTGGTCACCTGACTGACTGAGGCGCGCGGCGCGTCCCCTGATCTGAGAACAGCTGCTCGTGCGCGTGAATGACGCTGTTCATAAACGGAGCGGATTTAAACTGATCTCAGAGCAGCATCGCCTAACGTTTATGACGAGAGGGAAAAACATGATTTTTTTTAACGGATTGTCATACATTTTCATTTAAAATTAATGTTAACTCTTGAAAATTCAAATTAAAAAGGCATAAAAGATGCAGTGATGATATATTTTGTATATCATAAAATGTCCACATTTTTCATGAGAGAGGCTAAATATGAATCAGTAAAATCTTTATTTTGCGAGCAAACTGTATATGATCGTTAGTTTGCTGACTATTTGTTTGGATTTTCTAGTAGTGAACGTCCATCCAATATCTTATACTCTGAAGTACTCTGGAGGTAAAAGGTCAAATTTGAAGTAACCAAACTGAAGTAAATAAATTTAAGCAAAAATAAAAAAGGAAACAACTACCCTTATGAAACAAAAATATATTGCAGTATATTGGAAAATATCATGTAATATATTAGGCATATATTCTTATATATATTTACTTTTTCCAATATATTGCAATATATTGAAAGCGGCAATCATTTGTATATTTTGCAATATATATTATATAATATATGTATCAACAATATATTATCAAATGTATTCAAATATATAAAATATTAGAAAATAAAAAGGAAAAATAATATATTACAATATATCACAATATATTTTAAGAAATATATTGCTAAATATATTTTCCTTTCGTAACGGTATACATCCTAGTGACCTGATATAATGGAAGCATGACACTACAGTGTTGCAAATATCTGCCCATTTATTCACAGAAAATTTTTTTTAGTAACTGCAAAGCTTACGTGTTTCTTACTGCTTATAATTCATTCAATATTAGTTAGTATTAATCAGTAGACGTTCATGACTTTAAATGTAAATAACCTATCTTAAAAAATGATTTAAAAAACGTAAATAGACTAACAATTAATTAGTTTAATGCTATTTTCAAACAAACAAGCTGTTTAAGTTGCCCTTGCAATCAAGAATGAAGATAATGTTGCTGAAAGACATTTATTGATGTGTGTTTAAAGTAAAGGGTAAAAATAGCTAAATGTTAACATTAAGATAATAAAAAGGCATGCAATAATTTCTGGCTACAAAATCTGTAATTACATAATTTATTCTTACTCACAAAAAAGTAAATCATACATAAATAACAATGAAACTTCTCTTACATCACATCAGCACTCTTAACAATAAAAAAATCCAAAAATGGGTTTCAAAGTGAAGCCATAGAAGAATCATTTAGAAGACTTTCAGTGACCAGATCGTAAAGGAACATTATTTTACTTTTTCCACTATGAAAAAAATGGAAACGTTGCATTGATGTTAAAGGTTCTTCCAGGCACCAAAGATCCCAATAAAGAACCTTTATTTTCAAGAGTGTGGCATACTTTATAGATATATATAGATACATACTGGTAAAAAAAATGTATAATCTGAATAAACTGTAAGCCGGTTTCGATAATAGTCTCTGCTAAATGCATAAATGTCGATGTAAATATAAAATGATTTCTTTTTCCAATTTTTAACACATGAAACACTCTGATAAAACACTACTAGCATAGTGCTTCTGACCCCGTGCGATTGGTGAATCAGACAGCCACACTGTTTGGGATTCTGTCTGGGGACAGATAGTAGTAAGGCAGCCTCTTTCCATCATTTCGGTTCTTGATGACTTTAGTCACTTCTGCAAGATTCTTGCCGAATTTCACAATGGCGTCCTTCACAGGTTTCTCAATGAAGTGTTCGTCTGGATACATACCTAGGAACAACTGCAAAAATCATACTTTTCATTATTTGTCATGGCTCACATGCTTATTATTTGTATATATTCATATATGTGAACTTATCTCAGACCTCATTTTCTTGAAACTGACTGAGGGCCCACACGGCCCCCAGATGCCAGCAGGAGCGTCCTCGATCAGGCAGACTCTCCACTATGTATTTCAAATCCACCTCGCCCTTCTTCGTTGGAGGAGGCTTCCGCATGGTTGGGGGGGAGTTTGGGATCCATGAACACCAGTCAAACTGCAGTCAAGTTTCACAACATTGATATTAGCTTTGGACTTTTGCTGTTCATTTTACTTTACAACAAAATAGAAACATTCTAGCGTGTTACCTGGCCAAAGTTTACTGCAGCATGTTGTGCAGAGGCAGTGAAGATGACGATAGTTAGATACTCCACCAGCTGCTCTTTGGTTTGTAAAGTCTTGGGAAACTCTGCACACAGTGATAATGTGTCATCACATTTACTGTACATTCATGAGAACACAAAGTGGTCTGTAATTAAAGGATAGGAGACCTAAAATTAATTAGTAGTTGAGGATTTGTTAACAATAAGATTTGAGGTTCAGTCCACCTGCTGAAAAGTAAATAGAGGAAAACAACTGGAATGTCACCTTGAGCAAACTATTTAATGCCAGTCTTGTGATTTGTTTTAAGCGCATATTTACCACAGTAGTCACAGTCCTGCATTCCAAAGCTGCAAACATCTTTCACAAATGCCTGGATCTCTTCGTCTTCCTGGACTGTCTCGTCTTTTTCATAGTAGATGTTCACCACATCTGTCACAAAACTTGGAAGAGATCGAATCAATGCAAAATTATTGAACAAAAAAAAAAAAGGTCAAATTGTAATATTTGTCTTCTTCATTCCTTTACAAATCAAATGTCCATGCTTCATTTTGTAACTCATACCTTTTCACTGCCTCCCAGACGCTGCAGCCATCATCTCTGTAGAAGTAGTAGGGCAGTTCCTCTCGGCTGTCCATGCCTCGTGCTTTTATGGCCTCTGGGAAACACAAGGACCTGTATGTGAAGGTCTTCATGGACCTCTGGACCAGTTCTACATGGCCACCTCCACCTGTCCCATTAGCCTGTGAAACAATAAACACTGACTTTAGTCAAATGTTACTGGACCTGAACAGTTAGCTCCAGTCTAAGTTTGAATCACTACAGTATGTGTCTGTTCATATCCAGACTGTCAGTCTGTGAATTAGCGGTGGGGATTTTTCAGTGATCTTTTTTGCATCAGTACACCAGTAGGTGCAGAAAAGATACGAATGATTCAGTGCATCAGTGCATTCAACACACACAGATTCATTCAGAAACAAGATAAGCGGCTGTCTTTATAAGTGAGTCACTGAATTATTTATACAACTGATTTGTTCAAAAAGAGTCTGTAATTGCATTCTCTTGGTTAACATCTTCTTGCTATACAGTATTATAATGTATACGTGCAATATTACTTTTTACAGAATGTGCCAAAACTGCACAGGTACTCTCGGGTCATGGTTGTCATAACACAAACCAAGTTTGGTCTTAATACCACTGAGCGTTCCAGAGATATAACCTCGTTCTTTAGTGTGCTCTTCATAGAAATAGTTTGAGAATGGTTTGACTCATCAACTTTATTTTATCTTTATTTATATACTTTTATTTTTATTTGTATGGATAGAAGGTGAGTTGGTTAAAATTTCCAGAAAATTGGACAAATGGTCTAAAAGTAGCAAAAAAAATGTTTATATATATATATATATATATATATATATATATATATATATATATATATATACAGTACAGACCAAAAGTTTGGAAACATTACTATTTTTAATGTTTTTGAAAGAAGTTTCTTCTGCTCATCAAGCCTGCATTTATTTGATCAAAAATAAAGAAAAAAATGTAATATTATGATATATTATTACAATTTAAAATAATTGTTTTAAAATTTATTATACTTTAAATTATCATTTATTTCTGTGATGCAAAGCTGAATTTTTAGAAATCATTCTGATATGATGATTCATTATCAAAGTTGGAAACAGTTCTGCTGCTTAATATTTTCTCAGATCATGTGATACTTGTTTAGGATACTTTGATGAATAAAAAGTAAAAATAGAAAAGAAAAAAAAAGAAGCTATGTTTTTAAAATATAAATAGTTTTTAATAACAATATACACTACTGGTCAGTAATTTGGGGTCAGTTATTTATTCTTCTTTTTTTAAAATAAAATCAATACTTTTATTCAGCAAGGATGTGTTAAATTGATAAAAAGTGATAGTAAAGAAAATATATTATTAGAATATTTATTATAATAATTTTTTTTTTTTTTTTTTTTTTATAAATGCAGTTCTTTTGAACCTTTTATTCATCCAATATATTAGACAGCAGAACTGTTTCCAACACTCATAATAAATCAGAATATTAGAATGATTTCTAAATGATCATGTGATCGACTGGATGTTACATGTGACACTGAAGGCTGGAGTAATGAAGCTGAAAATTCAGCTTTGCATCACAGGAATAAATTTTTTTTTTTAAGTATATTCAAATAGAAAACTTATTTTACATTGTTAATAATAGTTCACAATATTACTGTTTTTTTCTGTATTTTTGATCAAATAAATGCAGGCTTGATGGGCAGAAGAAACTTCTTTCAAAAACATATAAAATAGTAATCCAAATTTTGGTCTTTACTGTATATATATGTATATAATTTTATTTATTTATTTTTTGTGTGTAGAAAATTCCAAATAGTGGAAAAATATCATAAAAATATGAGGGAAAATGACTTCACAGGTGCAATAAAATCTGAGGGGGGAAAAAACTAAAGAATTTAGTTTCTAGCCCCTAAGGTTCAGAAGTTAATAGCATAGATATGCGCAGAATTTTAGACAGTTGGTTGCGCTAGAGGGAATGAGATTGAGTCTCAAAATTCTGTGGTTAATGTTCAGACCGGCCGCTATGTTGCCACATTTAACAACTATTTAGCACATGGTTCTATGGGCTGCCTTAGACTTCTAGATAGGAAGAAGAAAAAAAAGAAGAAGAAAACTGTTACATTTGTTGCCTAGAGAGGAAGTGAACTATAAGAGGAAGAGGACGGCTGACCTTGTCGAAGAGTCCACACTCACAGATGAGCTGCTCGCGAGCTTTGGTGTTAATGGCAATGGTGAAACGAATGTGAGGTAACAGCAACTGAAAGAGCAGAGGATGTCTCTCAGAATGTATAATCCACCATACATAGGGCATGAAAATCATAGAATCAATTCTATACATAGAACAAGGGAATTACCTTAAAAACAGGATGCACCGCAGGCAGCTGTCTGAACATGGCTATGCCAAAGACCTCAGATATCAGATGTGTCCTGAGAAGATGTGTGACGGTCTGGTGTACGTGGAAGTCTGAAGATCTGACCCAGATCTTGGCCAGCAACCAGTCGTGCTCATCATCAGTCGGGACGAAGATGGGGTTATCCTCTCCTGGGCTCTGACCCAGCTATGTCAATAATATAGAGGACATTTTCAAAACTCATTCAGCCTTTTTTTATAGACAGCCATATAAGCAATGGTTCTCAAACAAATGCCATTTTAAATTATATAAAAAAATTGTCATTTTGATGTATAATAATATTTCACAGTTTTGCTGTTTTTACTGTATTTTTGCAAATAAATGCAGCCTTGGGGAGCATAAGAGACTTCTTTCAAATACATTTCATCAGTAGTGTATATACATTTTTATGTATTCACTTGTTTTGAGTTATTTTCAAAGGCATTTTCTATTATCAACAGCATTTTTGCACAAAACAAATGATGAAAATTAGCAGAACAATGCATACCTACTGACGAAAAGTTCAGCAAATTTTTAATCAAGAGTGCATCAATGTTCAACGAAACAGTCAATATTGAAAGATAAACTATGGTGTTCACTGTGTTTCTCTCTTCACTAAATCTTAGATGGAAAACGTGAAATAGAGACATTTGTTATCACCTTTGTATTAAATTACTTGCATCCACAGTTTTCAACTGCTTCTGACAGAGCATGTCTACTAAACTAATACGTTTCTGTGTTTTTGTTCTCAAGTTTTTCTAATTTCTCACGGCCTCGTGATAAAAGAAACAGAGAAGCAGAAAATAGCTTTTCACATACTGTGCTATATCTGATATTGACGTATCCAGCACATGAGCTTGTTGTGTGTGTAGTTCAGATACCTGGATGGCGATCGGCATGATTTTATTCTGACTGTTCTTGTAAAGCAGACAGATGGGTGCAGCCAAGTACTGAAGCGTGCATGGGTCCGTGGCATTGGGAGTAACACCATCTAACAGCTCATAGTCAGCTATAAAGATGTTTCCTTCCTGAAAAACAAGATAATGAATTTGTACTAAGACCATGTCGTATGTTGAATAGACACAGATAAGCATGTGTTGTGCGTGAATCATACTGCACAAGCCAGTATGCTCATGAATTACGGCTCGCGTACCTTGAGCTCTTCTTCCAGCGTGAGACCCCTCTCCAGACTCTCCTCGAGAATCTTTGTTGTGACTGGAAATTTGTCAGGAATTTCTGTGCATTTCCTGATGACCACTGGATTACAGCCGTTCAGGAACTGGTATCCGAACATGAAGTCCTCCTTCCAGTGCTCCATCACATACTCTATGCAAAGGTCACACGCAAGAAAATAAAAACAGCTATCAAATAAAATTAAAATGCTATCAAATATACCAATGTTTTTTACAGACATATGAGTAAACAAAATGTAATGCTGCATATGCCAAGCAGGTAATTCATGTATTATAAAAGATGAGAGCATTTATGAGACTAATAATTATGTGTGATGTGCTATTTTTGAATGTCGATAAAGATGTGGTAAAGTTTATGTATGCCGGTGGTTCAAACCTGATATTGTATTCTTAATTCTCATAAATATGCGCTCGAAGTCTGCAAAATCGCCCCATGAGGACTGGAACATGTGCATGAACTGGTTAACGTACAGATTTTCAATCCTAAGGAATAAAACACAGTCATTTAAATAAAGGTTCATACAGTATGATCTGTTATATTGAATAATATATCAAAATAATAAATAAAAAGAGATACATTTACTTGGATAGTCTACCCTTGTGAAAAAGAAGTACACTTGAGCATATGTTTTTAATAATACTAATTTACTTCAATAGAATTCAGTGTACTGAATGTAATGTTTTTGGACACTTAATCACATGCTAGTAGGAAATGAATGAAAAGTATTAGAGTTTAAATATTATTATTTTTAAATATTTTTAAACATTAAATTAAATTAGTTGAACCTAATAGTGTTTTTGTGCCAATTTCATAAATGTGACATCTTCATAAATATAATTTCATAATAGCTTCTATCATCTTTGAAATGGCTAGTGTAGTGCCATGGTAAAATAAAACTTTACATAATCAATATTTTAGTTTAGATCATCTGCAAGTCTAGTTTAAAAAAATATATACATATTTGATTTCAAGTGCACATCAAATAAACTAAGCACTCTCGTTTTCCACAATGGTAATCCTGGCTTTCCCACGATCTTAAATTCAACCTCTGGGCGTCATGCAGTAAAAATGAGTTGTTGTGATAATCTAACTGTCACTGGGCCTGCAGATATGGGAGGGAAACACATGTATATGTGCAACTGAAAATGACACTTCTCCGATCTATTTATATCACAACACAATCGACCGAATCTGCAGTTTCCTCCTTTTAACTGTCACACTTTCTTCTTTAAGGCCTGCGCTAATGTACAACACCACAAAAACAATGCATGTTTGTATTCAGCCCTTGCTGATGGAGCTACATGAAAAAGCAAACAGATTCTGAAAGAAGCATGCAAATGTGCATAAATACAAACACGTGGTTACTTTATGGTAATAACAGTCAAAAGTATTCAAGGAGGAGATATGCACAGTCATCAAACACAATGAATCTTACGCTTTGCTGTAGTTCAGCACAAAGTCCACTCCTTTCTCGCTGTCGAACTGAATGTCCCGTGGAAGCCCACTGTGGGTTTGGGCATCTATACTCATAGGGAAGCCTGGGTGCCACTCCTTCCATCTTCAACATCAAGCATAGCATCATTTTATTATGCAATAAATGAGAGGTTCCACATTTAAAACCAGGATTTCCCAGACAGTGCGGTCAGACATGTGGTAGTGGTGGAGGTCCCAGATTCAGTCCCATGTGCAATTGTAAGTCAAAAACAGATTCCTATTCCTATCATTTGTGTTCCCTAAAGGATAATTCACCCCCAAAAAATGTAATTATGTCACCATTTACTCACCCTCATGTCATTCCAAACCTGTATGAGTTTCTTTCTTATGCACAAAAGATAGAATGTGGGTCACCAAACAGTTGCATGGAACAAAAACACAAATTCATCTGTTTGGTTGCCAACATTCTTCAAAATATCTTCATTTGTGTTCAGAAAAGAAACTTTTTCATTTTGGGGTTAACCATCCCTTATGGAGTTTTTAGATTAGCTTATCCCCAGGTAATTGTCTTTTTAAACTCTCCTTTTTAAAGGTAAAGTTCACCCAAACAATAACATTTCTGTCATCATTTACACACCTTCATTTTGCTCTTTGAAATCCCTAAAGCTATCTACATGGGCAGCCAATCATAAACTGAACATCTCTTGCCTTATTAAATATTCATGAGCTTGGCACAGTCACAGAAACTCTGACGCGCTGTATTTTGTTTCAGAGTTCGGTGGAGAAAGCCAACCAATGCCGAGAAAAGTGTTAATTGTTGCAATAAAAGTGTTTTACTGGACAGAACTATGGACAAAAAAAAAAAATGTAAATGAGGAAATAAATACATTAAAAAAAATAAATGCGGAGATAAATAATAAATAAATTTAATCAATGTGGATTATATATATATATATATATATATATATATATATATATATATATATATATATATAAGGGAATAAAAGCATAAATAATTTTCCTTGGATATTTATTTATATAATTAGTTATTTCTAATTTTGCCAGGTTTAGCATTACTGAACAGTGTATTCAGGAAAACTGGATGGTACAGTCAGTCATAGAAACTCAAGAGCTCCACTAGACGTTATTTAAAACAAGTCGCGTTCCACGCATTTGCCCAAACCATGGCATGTGGCACTGCAACAGTGGTAACCCGAGATTTACAAAAGCACGATATGAAACCTGAATGCACAGAATAATTTTTTTAACTAGGGTAAAGAGTAAACAGTATATAAATGAATCATCAAAGTATAACTGTCTATGAGAAGAAGAAAAAATGGTCTGCTATGATGAAATTGACTTGACCACATGTGCATTTATTACGAAATTAGCCTACTTTTCCTGAAGACCACATATGCAACAGTGGTTAACCTCTTTCTGAAAGTTGCATCAAACCTGTATATCTTCTGCCTCTGTTCTAGTTCTTTGCGCCTGTGCTGTTTTTCCACTCCGGTCTTTTCATGCTGTGGCAGTCGAGCTGAAACACAGCAAGAATTATACCTTACATTATGGTAAAGTTAAAGTTTTATTAGAGGAAGAAATTTGCATGCCAGTCATGAACGTACCCCTGCCATCTCTGAGGATCACCTCTTTGTCATCAGTTAACCAGCGAAAGCAAGGGAACTCAATGTAATCTCCATAGGGCGTCTTCACCGTGATGTATTTGCAGTACCAGTCATCATGCACCCAGTATTTCTTCTTTTCAATCTTCACCAGCTCGATCTCACCCAGGTCTTCTCCCACACTGATGTCATATGAGTCCACCTTGAATTGAATTGAATGCAGTGGTTAAAAAAAAAAAAAAAAAAAAAAAAAAGGGAAAGAAACATGCAGGTTTAATATGCTTCCTGCAAGTTATCTTTTTTTAAATCTTTCTCTTATCTTTCGTCTGACTTCAGTGATAAGACACCCTTAGAGATACACTGTATGACTAGTTCAAAGATACTGAGCAACTTTTATGTAAGGACAGTGGTTTGATTGAAAGGATCAGCGAGATTGGCTATAAAGTGTTTTATCATATCACAGCTGAAGTGCGCCACACTGAAAACAAAAATGGTGAAATGTTTTCAGGAAATTGCTTTAATCAATGATAGAATAAGCAAGTAACACACTGAATTAAACAGGAATTTCGAAGTATAAAGACTGAAATGCTATTTCCTTGTAAAACTTGTTAAAAATAACTGTGTAAACTGTGTAAAAGTCTTTATACAACATGTGCAATACACTTATGATGCACTTCAGTTTTGACAGTATGTTATGTTGTTGTGAAAAGATTATTTGATTTTGAGCTATAAGCCATAAGGCCCTGATCACTGAATTTGGCACAAAACATGCCCAAAAAAATCTGATCTGCCATTTAATAAACAGCATCCTTTCTACCTTTAAATTATTCATCATTTTTCCCCATCACTTAAGATTATAAAACTCATTCTCATTGTTTATAAAGCCCAAGCTTCATAAATTAATCAAAAGACATAAAAGAAAGAATACCAAAGCATCAAAAAAAGAGGAAAAATATTAGCAATTTTAATTCACAAAGAAAATTGCAATTAATTTATGCAATGTAATTCTTTACATTATGTGCCCAATATGTTCAATTAATTCAGATACAATGATTTAAACCCTTCAGAAGGAGCTCAGAAGTCTAATGTAGCATTTGTTTCATTCATAGTGCAAAAAGTGTTGGAATCTTACCGCTCCTCTCTCAAAGTCGTTATAGAGGGGTTTATCCAGGAGGGTCCTCTCACTGCATCGCTCAGATCCCACCAGGGTCACATAGATGTAGTCATCGGTTCCAGCAAACCACTGAGAGCCTGTGGCCACAGTCACTGTGTAGTTGGGCATTTTTGTCAAGCTGGAGATCAGCTCTGCAACTGAAATCAAATGGACTTTTCAAGAGTCACACGCAGACTGCATTTCCTCTTCTCTCTCCCCCTCTCCCATTCTCTCTCTATCTGACTCGCTCAAGCCACAGACTTCACACACACCACACAGAAATTCATAGATGTGCTCTTGATAAGAACTGCGGCAGGCTTTACACAAGTTACTAGCATCAAGAAGTGTGTGAGAAGGGCGTAATGCAGTTTACTTATGAGTTCAATTTCTGATGATACATGACAGTAAAACACTCTCTACACTTCACAATAGAGGAACCAAATTTTAAGATGCCCTGCCTGGCATGCTTATCAGATATTTTAGTTCTCGTTTATCTTTAAGGCTTGACTTGGTTTTACTTGGAGTTAACGGTTACTTCACGGCTATTTTTGAATAATAGTTGATCTTGATAGTTTGCAATGTTTTGTGGTATTTGCCTTGTGGCGTACCAGCTCACATTCTGCTGATGAATACAACCCGATTTGCAATTTGCAAAGAAAAAAAACAATTACACGATTCTCATAGGATTGCAATATGCTGTTTTGCTGTTAAACAAACATTTATTATTAGCAGTATTGAAAAGAGTTGAGCTGCTTTAGTGGAAACTAGTGGTGTGATGCATTCTTTCAGCTTTCATTTATAAAGTATATATATATATATAAATGAACCTGTACTGACCTTAAACCTTTGAATGGGAGTGTATACGAGTATAATGTGCTTTAATGGCCATAGAATAACAATTTTATTCAAAGTTCATGAAGACGAAAATCCTCACTGGCTGGTGAGCTCTACTTTTTTTTTATGACGCATATGGTAAGATGATAAGTAAGCCATACATAATACAACCAGTGTTTTGTTTCTAACATATTTTCCAGTCAAATAAGATAGAATCAAACAACAGGACCTTACAAACATAGGAGGAAATAAATGCAAATGAATTGCTAGGTGCGAGGTGTATCATATCAAATGCGCTTCAAAACAGAAATTAGGAAACTTTAGGGAAATCACACTGAATAACAAATGCTGTAGAATAAGATTATGCAAATGCTTACTGGCAGTATGTATTTTAAGTATCTGAAAGCAATCAAGATCAACTCCGGCACAACACAAAATATTTTATTTTTACTCCAAAGAATTGGATTAACATTTCTTTAATGATCATCTAAGCATACATTCAAATGAGTAATCACATGTACTGAACGGCCATTCACATTGTTCATTTGTTCAGTGCCTATTAACCATTTAAATCGGACATAATATCCATTCATTAAGCAAATATAACACAAATAAATAAAGGCGATTTATCCAGAGCAGCAAGACGAACACAGTTCTCACGAATCAGAAAAGATAAGCTTAAGACAGACCTCAGATTCTAGTGATTCAGCTCGATGGCATGTAGTGCAAATAAACTTGAAATGTGTTCAATGAATCATGGCCTTCATTACACATACATGTATTCACTCAGTAATAAAACCGTGTCAACTGCTGTTTAATGTACTCATACACACATATATTCATAAATATTCCCATTCATCTTTGGAAACAGGTGCAGTTAAATGATCAACTTGTACATTAAATTTACAGAGGTTTAAGGACTATATTCACTGCAACACTGCCATCACATGGCAACAAAAAAAGAAGATAATTTTACAACAGAAAGATAATGAGGTAACCATTTAATTTTAATCTGGCTGGGTAAAAGTGTAATGACTGTTATGAATCCAATGTGAGATTCATAACACAAGCAAGACAGAACTATTTGTTTTATGACATGTCTGTGACAAATCCTTTGCATATAAAAAGGCAAGTCATTATTTTATTTCATTTAAACATTACTGTATTTAAGGGACTCTTTTAGTTCCCATCATGAATCGAAGCTTCACATGCATATCAGCTGTGATGTTGATGCTCTCTGTGAACTAACCTGCACTGTAAGGCATCAATCTATCTAAGATATTAAACTTCAGCCACAGTAACGTCGGCATGCGAACAAGACTGAATACTGCATTGACATTGTGTATGCTCTCTTCCATGTCCTATAATATTGAATTGTAGAGGAAAGTCATCTTTTATCACTAAAAGAAACTAATATCAGTCAATTAGATTTACGTTGACTCAAATTTACTGAAATATAACGCTACATATGAAGGAAATTTAGCAACAACAAAAAAGTCAACTTCCATATTTGACATAAAAAGTGACGTCTTCAGTCATAGTTAAAAGCACTGTGATAAACTGAAACTGTCCACATAAGTAAAACCTCCTGTGATTTAGTGTTTTTATGATTAAGGCAAATTGCTCGATCTGAGATGGAAAGGCTTCTTACAGGCAAGTTTCCATACAGACGCAGATTCCATGTGTCGGTTGTTTCTGATCCACACATAACTTTTGTCTCTGTACCTTTAGTGATGGTTGCTGGGCTGTGCAAAGGCACAGGTCTGCTAATTGTGAGGGTGTTTTGTAATAACTGGCGTTCAGATGACTGGTCGCTGGAATGGCAGACAGGGCTGCTGTGATGTTCCCGGGGTCGGTTCAACCCGTTCCTGTAAGGCTTAGTGACTGCTTGTTCTAGTTTAGGTGAAGAACTTGCTTCATGAACTCATAAGTGGTGAAGGCAACGGCTTGTGACGGTATACAGCGGATGTAGTTGAGGGACAGGCCACGGTACAGTCCTTTCTTAACACCATACTGGGTGTACACATGCTTGAGAGTTTTAGTCAGGCTGCTGCTCAAACAAATCAAGTAAAAACATATTAGTGATCACAGACAAGTTTTGATTGAAATTTTTATTGTAACATGCAGAGATCTACTATTCATTACATATACATACATACACACACGCACACACACACACACACACACACACACACACACACATATATATTCTTTACTGAAAATTCTAAAGAAAAGCATTTATTTAAAAAGAAGTGCAGTGTACCACAGTTTCCTCAAACATATTAAGCAGAACAACTGATTTCAACATGAAAATGTTTTACAATGTTTCTTGAGCAGCAAAGTAAACGCTAAAAAAATAACTGCTCAACTAAATAGAGAAACGCACAAGTAAGGTAGGGCATTGTTTTGATGCTTATATCGGGGAAATAAATAATTTAGCATTTATTTAATTTATTTTATTTTTCTTGCACACACACTCACACACATATTTAGCAGTTATCTGCCATCACCTACCGATCTTCTAATGCCACACTTCTCTTATAATTTACTTACCATTTTCACCAGTGTGAATCATTTAGGAAACAAAGACTTAAAATCATCCAAATTATATAATACTCACCAACATTTGTCAAAATCAGGCAGTGACGCACCTAACTGCATTCTCCTCCGGGCAACATCTAATGGATATCTGTGCAGAGATAGAAGAAAGAATGTTTTATACAGAACGTAAAATGTATGTACAGTAACTCAAATGCATATATGTAGCATACCTTTTGCCATTTACTTCAATTTAAAACTAAATAATGGTTGTAAAATAAAAAAAAAATACAAACAATAACTTACAAACAAGGGATTTAAAAACAAAAAAAACATACGCAATAGTTTGGGCAATTGCTCCGGCAACCCCACCACACATCAGATTGACATGGGTCTTCAGCACTAGGACATCAGGGTTGTCAAGAGACGGCTTGCCTAAGAGCTCGGGGAAGTGAGAAAGTCCCAGAGTCTTCAATGTGCCAAACGTGAAAAAAGAAAAGCCTGGAACATAGAGAAAGAAGTCACACGAGGAAGCAAACTAAAGTAAAAGTGTTTTTCAGTTATGCACATTGTACTTTATAATTTACATAAAATAAGCAAGAAAATAACCTGCATATGGAGCCATGCCAATGATTGTGGGGGTCAAACCACGGTAGAATCCAGAGATTCCTCCTTCCTTTAAAGATAAAACACTGTCATGCAAAAGGGAAGCACAGAAAGGTTCTCAATGAAACTTCTCTCCTGTCTTCATACCTTAAGGTATATAGTCTGAAAAGCATTTCGTATGCCAGTGTAGCGGTGCTCTCCTGTCACTTGAAACGCCAAGCGTGCTCGGATAACATCGAGTGGATAGGTGAAAATAACTGCAGTCATCCCTAAAGAAAGAACATTATGCAGATAAAGACACATTTCACTTATCATGAAGTTAAAAAAAGAAAAGAGTCATGGACAATAATCACAAACCTGCCATAGATCCTGCCATGAGCCGATGAATATGCCCAGATATCCCCAGTTGTGTGTTAAGGAACTGAAAGTACATCAGAAATAGCTTAGTGCAAGCATTACATCATCTATTGCAGACTTGGTCTTAGTACAAAACTTTGTATTGTTAACATCTAGGTTGCTGAAGCTACATTGATTGAAACTGCAACAAGGTACTGAGGAAAAAAAAAAATTAAGCTACTGACAAAAAGAAGTTAACCATATATAGTAATTTCAAATATATAACCATCAGATAAAATAACAGATTTTACTCAGTATAACAGTAGTATTTATCTCATTTGTAGAGATGCATTTATTACAACGAATACATCTACTAAGAAAAGTGCTAACCTGTGTAATTGATTCCAGAATAAAACACAAAAATGCCTCACACAAACTACCTTAACTTCCCAAATAAATCTGTGAATCCTTTTTTTGAACTGGATTGCTGAAATAAATCACAAATTAACCAAATCCATAAAAAGAATCAGAGTAGTGCTTCACTTGAGAAAACCGTTTAGTAGATTGTGTTTGATTATTGATTATTTTTATGCCTGCATGTGCAATACCACGTGACACAAACTGCAGAAAAGTACTGGAAAAGCTATGGTATTCTGATCAACTGTCACACTACTAAAAATATAGATATGTTAGGAATGTCACTATATTTGGTTTGTTATACCCCACGACTATGAAACAAAAGTAACCTTTCTGTAGTTATCAAAAGCCATAAACTGAATGGCTCCATATGGGAAAATCCTGATCATCATGGCTCCATTTCCTTTGTATAGTCCAAGGAAACCCTCTTTTTTTGGCACTGCCTTAAGTGTGGCAAACACTCCTGGAAAAAAGAGAAAAATCTCATTCAGTCTTTTGGTGTATTCTAATGCCTAGTTCTTTTACAAATCAAGATGCACAAAAATGCTTGTTTTAAAATTGGTTTAACTTACCAAGGTGTTTGTAATGAGGATTTTGAGCTTGTAGTAAAATTTTCACTCTATCGAGAGGCGCTATGGTGGACTTGGCACAGCATCCTGCAACACCTAAAAAATTTAATATAAGAGGATTAATGTTTAATTCATAAGTAATTGATTTTAAAGTAAAATCAATCATTATAACACACTCACAAGAAAAGATTAAATCTTTAATATAATTTTAAATAGTTCTCCCAAAAATGACAATTTGCTGAACGTTTAACCAGCCCCAGGCCATTCATGATGTAGATTTATAGTTTGTTTCTTCATCAGAATAGATTTGGAGAAATTTAGACCTGCATCACTTACTCACCAGTGGATCCTCTGCAGTGAATGGGTGCCGTCAGAGTCCAAACTGCTCTTATAAACATCACAATAATCCACAGAACTCCATTCCATCAATTAATGTCTCGTGCAGTGAAAAGCTGAGTGCTTGTAAGAAACAAATCCATCATTAAGACTTTTTAACTTTTAAAAGCATCGCTTCTAGCTAAAACACTAGACTTTCTATGCATAAGATTGCTTTCTCCAGTCCTCTCATCTGAATCGGGAGTTAACTATGCACAGATCAAGCAGTATTTACAAGCGAAAACAGTTCTTAACAAATATGTTGGTGAATATCGAACTGAGAGTACAACAGTGGATGGATTTTTTCACTACAGGAAGTGTTATTATGGTTTATGGACTTATATTTTGGCCAGAAGTGACAGTTTAAAGTAAAAACACCTTTCAATGCTTAAGTGAAAAGTGACATGACATTCAGCCAAGTATGGTGACCCATACTCAGAATTCGTGCTCTGCATTTAACCCATCCAAAGTGCACAAACAAAAGCAATGAACACACACACACACACACACACACTGTGAACACACACCCAGATCAGTGGTTAAAACACATGCATTTCTCTAAAATACTCAGCTTTTCACTGCACAAGACATTAATTGGTGGACTGGAGTTCTGTGGATTTCTTGCGGATTATTGTGATGTTTTTATCAGCTGTTTAGATTCTTGATCTGACGGCACCCATTCACTGCAGAGGATCAACTGGTGAGCAAGTGATGTAATGCTAAATTTCTCCAAATCGGTTCTGATACAAAAACAAAGTCATCTACATCTTGGATGTACTTTAAAAATGTATTCGTTTATATAAGAGAACCTGAAGATACATGCTTTAGTACATAAACATTTTGTGATTAGACTTCACCTCCAGCTGTGAACGAGCGTAACCAGTAGTAGTAGTCTTTCTGGACAGGAGCTGGGATCTGAACCCGAGTCCCTGAGGAGGACACAGCCTCTGTCGTCATGATGGCTGCTATCAGGACTGCAGTGCATTCATGTCTTCAGCTCACTCTGGGAGGGAGGAAACAAACATGTGCACTGGTATTATTATTCCTCAACTGTTCTGTTTCATAGGCTGGACTATGCACACTGGAAAGTCATATCAGTCATAAACAGTTGGACAGAGTTGTAAATGCATCTACGAGTCATTGGTTTGGGGAAATGTTAACAGATTCAGTTCACTTAACTAGAAAGACAAACCAAATCATATGCAGGTGCCATAAGTGAGTTACAGGTAACATTAAGGAAAGAAGCGACCATACAATTAAATTAATTGTACTGCAGTGTAATAACGACATTTCCAGGACTTTAACATTAATATGGAATTCTGTATCGATACTTATGTAAAGACATATTATTCAATTATTAATCAGAGATAATTTATTCTGGCTCCTAAATGCCTTTAATAATTACAGTACAGTAATACTGTATACACATCATGGAACTGAATGATTATCATACTCATGTCAAAAACTTAAATTTGAAGAAAAAATGGTAATTTTTGCTACTTTCTTTTTAGTTTGTGATTTTCTGGTATGCTTCTTTTTTGCAACTTTGGCTAAATGTGATAATAACAGTATTGCAGAACACAACAGGGATGTTTACACACTGTTACCTTGATTACTGCTGTTTATTCCGTGCGTCAACAGTCCATAATAACATACACCAGAGACAGACTTCACTCCTCGTGCAATTTACGCAGGACTGTTTGCATCATTCTCAAACATACGTTTTCATTAGCTCTGACCTGAATTATTAGAAACAGATCAAATAAATCTTGGCTAAAATCAAGGTCACTGATTGCACAACCGTATTATGTGACCTGTGTGATCCTGAAGCTGTCAGCTATTCCTGTTATAAACACTGCGTCCGAACTGCGTATATAATAAACTTCAACATCGCCCTACATTAGATCCATACGTATGTAGTTATCTGAATTTAAACGATGTACTTACATAAAACACAAATCTAATAATTGGAATACATTTTTGTTCACGTGTTTGTCGGCAGATTCGTGCATATCATGTCCTTCACTGAATCGTTTCCTGTCGCGTGATTACTACGTAATTGCGTGTCAACACACCGCACCACAGCATTTTAGTTTGTGTGATTTTCTTAACATTCATCGACATTACATTCATTAATCAGATTTAGTATGATAAAATATCAAATGTAATTTTTGGCAATACTGTGTATCGTAATTTTTTTCATTGTTATGTGAATTAAAATTAATTAATTTTAAGCATCATGATGATGATTGTATTTATTCATCTGAGGAATTATGGTCTATATATGAAAACGGCATAAAATATAAATATAATAAATAAGTATAATAATAATAATCTATTCTAATAACGTATTATCATTATTATTATTAGCCCTATACACAATAGTTGCCTTACCATAGTAATAATAATAATAACCTTGCTTATGATATTAATTGTTGTTTGTTCTATTCATTTTATTTGGATTATAATATTCTATATATGAAAATTGTGTAATAGAATAATACTAATGTTTATTATTATTATTATTATTATCAGTATTATTGCTATGAATATTATTGATGTTGTTGTTGTAAATTCATAATTATAATATATAATACTAGTATTAGTAATAATGACAATGATAGTAATCATTATATTCTATTAATTTATTTTTGTGGAATGATTGTATATTAAAATTGCATAATAATATAATAGATACAGATATAATTGTCATATTTTTATGCTTCATAAGAGCAGATTGTCATGCTCATTCACAGACATAAAGGTTATGCTGGATTGGTAAATTCAGAGGTGATGATAGTCATAGTGAATTTATGTCATCTCAAGTCCTGGCACATGCATTATATTTGTATTAGCAGTTAGCTCAAGCGCGGTGAGTTAGCAGCCTAAAAACTGATATGATTGATAGACTGCAAAGATTGACTATCCTGAGAAAAGAAATCCAGTCCGGGATTCCCCACCGCTTCATGCCGAAGTGCATTAAGTATCCTGAAGTTAATTAGAGAGTGTAGGTCACAGTCTTACTGTCCCTTATCCAACCACACCATTTACTGTAGATCTGCACAAGAGGAAATACAAAGATTTGCAGGGAAAGGTAATAAAAGAAATCTAAAAAGGTAAAGGATTCTAAGAGTGGTCCTACTGGTTTTGCGTTCACTATATCAGAGTTAAAGATAAGTATTAAAGAAGGAACTTCTGATCATCTAACAGTGTTCACTGATGAGATGTTAGTTGTCTTAATTATATTACAGAGGGTAGAACAAAATCCAATTGTCAAGGTTGTTATATGTTCAGATAGCTTATCAACATTGATCTCTACAATCTTTATCATCGTATAACTGATATTGTTTATGAAATAGATGAAATTAGTTCAGACTTCAGCAAATAGGCTAAAAACTGAAATCAGATTCACATGGATTCCAGCTCAAGGGGGATTGAGGAGAATGAAGCTGCAGACGCATGACAGAATCATGGAAGTAGCGTTTAGTAAAGCTGAAAGTAAAGCAAAAATAAGTAATAATATTATGAAGGCCTGTCAGAAACATTGGGATGAAGGGAAGATAGGACATCAGATATACAATATTAAACAAGAAGTAGGAAGAATGCAAACAACAGGAAGATATACAAGTTCATATCATTATTTCCAGGTTGAGACTGGGGCATGTTTGGTAAAATAAAGTGAGTGAGTGACGTGACATACAGCCAAGTATGGTGACCCATACTCAGAATTCGTGCTCTGCATTTAACCCATTCGAAGTGCACACACACACACACATGTTTGTTTTTGTGAAAAGTGGGGACATCCCATAGGAGTAATGGTTTTTATAATGTAGAAACTGTATATTCTATCGCCCTTCACCAACCCTACCCCTAACCCTAACCCTCACAGGAAACTTTGTGCATTTTTACTTTCTCAAAAAAACCTAATTCTGTATGATTTATAAGCGTTTTGAAAAATGGGGACATGGGTTATGTCCTCATAAGTCACACACAAACTGTGAACACACACCCAGAGCAGTGGGCAGCCATTTATGCTGTGGCTCCCGGGGAGCAGCTGGGGGTTCAGCGCCTTGCTCAAGGACACCTCAGTCATGGTATCACCAGACCGGGGCTCGAACCCACAACCTTAGGAATCAAACTCTAACCACTAAGCCATGACTTCCCAATGCATTTATTGAAAAAGCATCCATCAGGCATGTGTGAGTGTGGAATGGAAGAAGAATCAGCAGAACATGTGATTAGTCAATGTGCCAAATACGAAAATCAAAGGATAAAATTAAAAGATGAATTAAAGAAATATGGAGTGAACACATTCAATCTTAATCTATTTAAAGTTGGAGATCAGATCAATAAAGCTTTAGAAACTGGTTTAATGAAAATAATATAGCTTCTTGGGTTTATTTGTAACTTTTTTGTCTTTTATTTTATTTATTTAAGTTTTATGTTTCTCTCTCTCTGACAAGTAAAGTTTTCTGGTCCACACTCCAGCGCAGTAGGCGGCGGATATGTTCTATAAATGTTAGTTGCACGCGCCATTATAAAAACACGAAGAAGAAGAAGAAGAAGAGCGTGTAGGTCGAGCCTGGCCGAGGGCTGCCGTCAATGGATTGACATAAGAAGGATTTTCCTTTTATCCGGTGCTTTGGTCTCTGTGGCAGCATGTCAGTGTTAGTGTTCAGATATACGCTGTGAAGACGCGTGCCCAGGGAAGATCCATCGAAGAGCAATGCTGACGGATCGGTCGTGTCGTACAGGCGGGGAATATTATTAGCCTTCAGACAGTGCCTTCAGACGGTATGTAAAGTATTTCAGCTCCCTTCAAAGTGTTCATAACAATGCAGCAAGTCGCGGATAAAGCCCCCTTCTTTGATTATTCGCTTGGTATCACGTTTGAAAGTTTGTAGAGCGGTTTAAAGAAACTGAAACGAACTGTTGTTAGAGATAAGCGAGTGAGAGCGTTAAGCGATTAGTCATCCGCAACGGCTGTCACAAAACCTAACGTTAGTTAGTTCCCTTCTTAGCATTTTTGGGCATCTTCGGTCCGTGACTCGCCTATGACGCACTAAAATGCTGTTTCTGTAGGGAGCTCACTAGGTTTGAAACACAGCCAGGTTAAAACACACTAGGTTTGTATAAACTTGTGTGAGTGTCTTTAGATCCACTTGTCAAAACAAACACTTGCCTAATTTGTATTTACATTTTGCTCTTGACAAGTGCCATAACACTTGTTCCACTTGAGGGACACTTCGAACCACATGTTGACAGCTGAACCAAATAAACATGTAACTGTAGGAAGTCTGAGTATCCCTTATAAAAAGAAGCATGATACTTAATTATTACCGTAGTCATAAACCATGGTATTTAACATGTCACTGTACAAAAGCTCTGGTAACAATACTGTATAAAAACGGTGTAATACCATGATACTTTCTGGTAGGCATGAGGATTTGTCTGATTAGCATTCCCTCCCTAATGTGTTTGTGTACTGATTACATTGTACCTAAAGGTAGCATAACATTTCCTTTAGTGAACCAGTATTTCACAGTAGCACTATTGTGCATTTTCTTGACTGAAATGTATTCAATTATGTTCTTTATTTACTTGAAGAGCTGGTTAATGGTAGAAATAACGTGATATGTCAGACATCATGATTATCTGTTAGTTGATTAGTTTATTGTATGGTTCATTACACTTAATACGCTTGCAATTAGTGACCCAATTTAATGGCTTGGTGAGTACCGTTTTCGTTTTTTTTAAACATTAACAGACTTTTCATTACAGCCATGAATCCCTAGTCAGCTGCTTGACTTTTCAAAACCTCTAACATGCCATGGTGTGCATTATGATATCTTGTGAAGTTAACGTTTCACACTTCAGACTACACACTTAACACTTCTGTGGTACAACTGCCTGATCATGACACCTGAAATAGGAAGCTGATTGGCGACATCAATAGTTTTGAAGTGAATATAGGATTATACTAACATGTAGTTGTCTTCAAAGCCTACATATATGGACCACAAACCCCAATAATAATGTAAAGGGTCTTTAATAAACTTAATAGGATGCTACATTGTGCCAAATAATTCTATAATGAACTGTCTTTTCCATAGGTATCCATATGTCATTGATGGAAAAATGTCAATGTGATCTTGCTTGAAACAGGGAACATTACATGAAAGATCTGAAAAGTTATATACTGTATAACTTTATACTGTTTCCCATGCCGGCTATCCTGAACTCCACCTCCCTCATCCTCACTGGCTTCAGCTATGCCTCGCACTCCCAGAGCACCCAAGAAGTCATCTTCTGCATCCAAAAAGCAAAATGTTAGGAGGGTGAAAGCTTCCAAGACTAGGAGGCAAACAGTCAACTTGCTCAAAGCGAATGTCAAGATCAGGAAGGCCATAGACAAGAAACAGGCAGCCAAAGCGACCCAAAGGACTGTTGTCAGCAAGCCCAGTAAGAGGACAGTTAAGAATGTCCCTGTTGCTAAAGGATCTAGGCACACGCGTGGTTCTTCGAACCAAAATGGCTTGTTGTCAAAACTTAATGGGAAAGGGAAGTCACCTCACAATAGTGTCTCATGTCCGAGGGAAGTGAAGTCCTACAGGAGAGTGGTTACAAAGAAACAGGGAGTTCTGGAGATCAGGGAACAGGATACTGATACTAAAAGGTCAGAAGTTCATGATACTAATGGTGATGGACAACAAAAGGGTGCTGAAATTCCCACTGGAGAGGGACAGAGTGTTAACATAAGCTCAGAGGAAACTGCGGAGGATCACAGAGAGACTGTTGTTCACAACACTGACCAGGCAGAGGAAGAGACGGTAAAGGCAGGCACAGAAACTCTGCAAAACGAAAGCTGCTCTGCTTCTACAGAGCAGCCGAAAACAGCGTTTGTTGAGCAGCATGACTCTCACGACCCCGTCAATAATGTGGACTTTGCCTACAACAATAATACCTCAGACCCAACAACTCCCTCCCCTTCACAGTCGGATAAGTATGTTTCAGGTCAGATTGAAGAGGTTCAACACATCGTTCCACACGTGAACTTTCCCGACAATTCTTTTCAAAGCGCTCCAGAAAACTCTACAGAAGCAGGTGAGACTGTGGCCTCCAATGAATCGCCAGCACTTGAAAAAATTGCAGATGCTCCCCAGAAGGAAAATGAGTTTGAAAGCACTGTAGACTTGGACGCCAAAGATGAAAATGATGATGAAATGTCGATGAAGAAAGAGGGGGCGCTTTCTCTCCTCTCGCTGAGCATGACCATTTACAACAGCACTCTCTGTGATATGGGCCGTGGGCCTCAGGCGACCACGACACTCTCCAGTAGCACAGAAAGCACCCAGTCCTCATTTGACAGTGACTCAGAGTTGGTTCTGGAGCACGGGGCGTCAGGAAACCCTTCTCTTCAAGTTGAGGATATTCAGCGGCGTTTACTTCAAGTTCAAGAGAGGAGGGACAGGAAAAGGAGAATTCACTGCGGTGTTTGCACACCTTGCCTGCGCAAGATCAACTGTGGGGAATGCAGGAGTTGCCTGAACCGAAAAACAGGCCATCAGATCTGTAAGCTCAGGAAGTGTGTTGAGCTGAGGAAGAAGCCCCTCATGATCTATACGGGAGAGGTAAGGCAACTTTCTGATGTGTCGCTTGCTCTAACTTTTACATTTTCAATTAAGGTCAAGTCAGTCAACTTTTTAGATCTTTAGAGTCCTAGTCCAAAAAAGTATTCATTATAATTTTACTTTTTTTTTTGGGATGTTAGACTGATAACTGTATCAGTTTACACATCAGTAATGTCGTCTGGGTGATTCAAAACTTCCATCTAGTCACAAGGTAATAAGGAAATGCCTTGAAAGTTGCGGAACTTAATGCTCTGCATATCATTCCCAAAGACTAAAGTTCGTTTCAGTGAGGATTGTCTGGTGATTCTGTCACAACTATCACACAGCAGCAGAATTACTGTTGTCAGTAATAAAAAAAAATAAAAAAAAATTGTGAGCGATAAGTATGGTCATGTTCATACATGGTTTGGTTAAGAAGGAGATTGACAGCTACATTCTTAAACTCAATGACTCCCTTAATTTTTCAGAACTTGCAATTCGATTTTGAGAGTGTGTGCAGTAGTGCAGTAAATGTGCTTAAGTGTGCTTATGATTACAGTAAATTCCTATTTGAAAACAAATACCTGTTTGCAATATCAACCAGCATGGCAAACTATATTTTACAGCTAAAATAATCTCTATAAGTGGCTTATAGTGGAAGACTAGCATAGTTATTTTTATTTTGTGTAGATCTATCTAGACAATCATGAATTTTATCATGGTGAATATAACCAGAGGGTAACGGTTGCTTCATGACCAGTTTCATAGTTCTGTGTGACTGCTGCTATGTGGAAAAGTGTGACAATCATATCCAAATGTTGGAGACAGTGGAAAGGTGGTTTTACATTAAAAATATGGTGAATAAGTGGACTTCACATGAAAAAAAGAATTATATGACCCATTCAATTATGGTTAATACCATTACTAAGCTGGAGTTGTTTCAAGGTGTTGGGACTGATTTGGACATTTTGTTGGTTTCTGAATTGTACTTACTGATTATACTTGTACTTCTCCTCATAATTGTGTTCTGACTGCATTGGCTCAAGAAAATATGAAAGAAATGTTTTCAGGCATAACTCATCACATGATTTACCATGAGTGCTGCACGTGTCTTATCTGTGTGTGCAAGTTTGTGAGCCAGAGAGAATGAATGGCACTCTACATATGTTAAGTCTCCATGTTACAGCGTGTGCTCCCTTTACTTGTGTGTGTGTGATTAGCCAGTAGATGAACAATTTGTCTCATGCATGTTTAATTCAGTAATAGTAATTGTTACTATGTCATTGTGCTGGTTAAGACGGAATGTAGCGGTTTATTCAGTGTCTGTTGTAAACAGGATGGGTGTTTGTGACTGAGCACTGATTTCTTTATTCTTAGACCCTTTGTCAAGTTTGCCAGTAAGGAGCTGAAAATATAAAACCACCCATGTACTTTAGTTAGGATTTTTTTTAGGATTTTTTATAAAACTGCCAAATGCTGAAATACATTGTAAGCAATAACAACTTTTTTGACATTTATGCATATAGCTGCTAGTTTTGATCAGTTTTTGATCATCTACTTGGATGAAAGTTGAACAACACAATTATTTCACTCTCAGCCAATTATAGAATCGTTGCAGTCACTTTGTGTTTGAGACTGTCCTCTAACGTCTGTCCGTTAGTAGTTCTCTGTCAGAAAAAGGGATGTTGAAAGGATTACACCGGGTTGAGGCTTGTTAATGAATGTCATTTCCATAAAATTACATCTACTATAGTTAAAGTCAATCTTTAGTCCGCTTGTCATCATTGTCTAGATGTGAGCTGGTGGTTTGTGGCCTAATTGTCAGTTGGACTTGGATTTCTTGAATTTGTTTCTTTATCTTTAAAGGGGTCATCAGATGGGACATGCACTTTTGCAAGCTGTTTGAACTGAAATGTGTGTTGCTAGTGTGTACACAACCACCCTATGATGATAAAGATCCAGCTCAAGTGTTTTTTTTTTTTGTTTTTTTATCTCATTAATTCATTTCCCTTTTTCAAATCAAGCTGATCTCAGATGCCTGTCTGTGTGATGTCATACAGACAGGCCCCTCCCACGATAGTATAATTGACAGTGGCGTTTGAGCACAGACTGGACTGGGGTCTTACCTTAGACCCCCCCTGAGTGAGCTGTCATCAGTCTGCCATTGTTTTACCACCGGAGCTGATGTAGACCAGAATGACTCTTAAAGTTTGAACAGTTAGAACTGTTTTGTATTGTTACATCCCTCCTGAACAGGTTAAATCAAGTCTCTTTGGGTGTATTTGGAAGAATGCGGCTGTCCTGACAAGAAGATCGGGATCAGCCTGTGTCCACACCTACTATTTCAGGCCAAAAGTTAACAAACATGAAACTCTAATGCTTCCAAACTGGATCCGATAATCCTGATAGTGTACAGTATTGTTCAAAATAATAGCAGTACAATGTGACTAACCAGAATAATCAAGGTTTTTCATATATTTTTTATTGCTACGTGGCAAACAAGTTACCAGTAGGTTCAGTAGATTCTCAGAAAACAAATGAGACCCAGCATTCATGATATGCACGCTCTTAAGGCTGTACAATTGGGCAATTAGTTGAATTAGTTGAAAGGGGTGTGTTCAAAAAAATAGCAGTGTGGCATTCAATCACTGAGGTCATCAATTTTGTGAAGAAACAGGTGTGAATCAGGTGGCCCCTATTTAAGGATGAAGCCAACACTTGTTGAACATGCATTTGAAAGCTGAGGAAAATGGGTCGTTCAAGACATTGTTCAGAAGAACAGCGTACTTTGATTAAAAAGTTGATTAGAGAGGGGAAAACCTATAAAGAGGTGCAAAAAATGATAGGCTGTTCAGCTAAAATGATCTCCAATGCCTTAAAATGGAGAGCAAAACCAGAGAGACGTGGAAGAAAACGGAAGACAACCATCAAAATGGATAGAAGAATAACCAGAATGGCAAAGGCTCAGCCAATGATCACCTCCAGGATGATCAAAGACAGTCTGGAGTTACCTGTAAGTACTGTGACAGTTAGAAGACGTCTGTGTGAAGCTAATCTATTTTCAAGAATCCCCCGCAAAGTCCCTCTGTTAAAAAAAAGGCATGTGCAGAAGAGGTTACAATTTGCCAAAGAACTGGCCTAAAGAGAAATGGAGGAACGTTTTGTGGACTGATGAGAGTAAAATTGTCCTTTTTGGGTCCAAGGGCCACAGGCAGTTTGTGAGACGACCCCCAAACTCTGAATTCAAGCCACAGTACACAGTGAAGACAGTGAAGCATGGAGGTGCAAGCATCATGATATGGGCATGTTTCTCCTACTATGGTGTTGGGCCTATTTATCGCATACCAGGGATCATGGATCAGTTTGCATATGTTAAAATACTTGAAGAGGTCATGTTGCCCTATGCTGAAGAGGACATGCGCTTGAAATGGTTGTTTCAACAAGACAATGACCCAAAACACACTAGTAAACGGGCAAAGTCTTGGTTCCAAACCAACAAAATTAATGTTATGGAGTGGCCAGCCCAATCTCCAGACCTTAATCCAATTGAGAACTTGTGGGGTGATATCAAAAATGCTGTTTCTGAAGCAAAACCAAGAAATGTGAATGAATTGTGGAATGTTGTTAAAGAATCATGGAGTGGAATAACAGCTGAGAGGTGCCACAAGTTGGTTGACTCCATGCCACACAGATGTCAAGCAGTTTTAAAAAACTGTGGTCATACAACTAAATATTAGTTTAGTGATTCACAGGATTGCTAAATCCCAGAAAAAAATTTTTTTTTGTACAAAATAGTTTTGAGTTTGTACAGTCAAAGGTAGACACTGCTATTTTTTTGAACACACCCCTTTCAACTAATTGCCCAATTGCACAGCCTTAAGAGCGTGCATATCATGAATGCTGGGTCTTGTTTGTTTTCTGACAATCTACTGAACCTACTGGTAACTTGTTTGCCACGTAGCAATAAAAAAGATACTAAAAACCTTGATTATTCTGGTTAGTCACATTGTACTGCTATTATTTTGAACAATACTGTATATGGGTATAATACTTACATGTGCTCTGACTTGAAACAAGATGTTTAGCTACCATACTGAAAATGACTTGAAGATATCAACATGCTTGGTGATTTGTGATCCAGTATGAGAGATCAGTTTGACGTAATTTGCTTTGTTTTTGCAACGTCTTTCTTTAATTAGACTTGTTGAACAATGTGACCCCTGGGCTAGAAGTGATCACATACCGCATCTCACAGCCTGTGCCGCAACATGTCTCTTTCATCACTGTAGAATAGTCATAACAATTATAAGTAATGTGTGTTTTGTTTACTTTTCAGAGCATAGCTTTTGCTACGGGGAGATCTTTGCTGGAATGGCGATTTAGATTAAATCTAACTTTATCTGTTTGTTTCTCATCACTGGGTCTTGGTGATCATGTTTGTTCCATTCCTAATTATAAGGTATATTCATGCAAAAACAAAACAAATTTTGCTGGGTGTGCACATCTGCCATCCAGCTGGGACACTCCCAACTACACCAACACCCTATGATATTTTGGTTCAGAAAGTTTCCTCTATGATTGCTTGGCCTTTTTGGCATGCCTCAGAGACGGGGTTACCGCCGTGTGCTTGTGAATGGCACGGGGGGCTGCTTGGCTTGGCACAGTTGAGGAAGAGGGAAATCAGGGGAAAACGAAGGGTTAGAGGGCTGTTGGTTCAGTTGGGTCTGGTTTTAATCACTACTGACAGTGTGCTGAAGCCAGGCAGGATGCTGAGGTAACGCTTCAGAATACAGTGGCTTCAGTTTATGTCACACGTCTTGGTTTACTGTCAAGAAGTCTTTGGACCACATCGCGAGTTTTGGTATTAGTAAACGCCGATCAAAAGGTTTTTAGTCATGGTTTTTCTGTAGCTGGGGGGGTTTGTGTCAATGGTCCCAAAGGTAGATACAGCAGCCCATCCACCCCTGGGCTTTGCTCTGTTACAGGTAAACATTATATATTACCCTGACTGGGAAAACACTAGTTTCTCAGAAAAACCATGGTGACTTTCTCATCTCCAGGAAGTTATTTGGATTGGGTATGCTTATCAAGATGGTAACCTTAAGTTCTCTATTTTTTTTTTTTTTACTGTGGTGTACAACAAATATTTATGTTACTAGTTTAGTTCACAGGTGATCTGCATTAATTTTCAGATGTTGTTTTTTTTTTTTTTTTTTTTTACTACTTTCATGTGCTAATGTCCTAATTTAAAGGGTTAGTTCACCCGAAAATCAAAATGATGTCATTAATAACTCACCATCATGTCGTTCCAAACCAGTAAGACCTCTTATCTTTGGAACACAGTTTAAGATATTTTAGATTTAGTCCGAGAGCTCTCAGTCCCTCCATTGAAGCTGTGTGTACGTCTACTGTCCATGTCCAGAAAGGTAAGAAAAACATCATCAAAGTAGTCCATGTGACATCAGAGGGTATGTGGAATTTTTTGAAGCATCGAAAATACATTTTGGTCAAAAAAAAAGCAAAAACTACGACTTTATTCAGCATTGTCTTCTCTTCCGGGTCTGTTGTGAGCGCCTTCACTGCAGTGTATGCTATATGATTCACGAACGAATCATTCGATGTAAGCGGATCTTCTTGAACCAGTTCACTGAATCGAACCGAACCTATCCAATACGCATTAATCCACAAATGACTTAAGCTGTTAACTTTTTTTTATGTGGCTGACACTCCCTCTGAGTTCAAACAAACCAATATCCCGGAGTAATTCATTTACTCAAACAGTACACTGACTGAACTGCTGTGAAGAGAGAACTGAAGATGAACACTGAGCCGAGCCAGATAACGAAAGAACGATTGACTCGTTCACATAAAACTATTTTGTTTGTTGTTGTCTAATCCTCCAATCATTGTAAAGCAAGGATGAAGCAGTTATAACTGATCCCCATCCTCACATCATAACATGCCCTGTCACTTTTAGTAATGATTATATTTGTCTTCCTCGTTTTTTTTTTTTGACTTAATCTTTCTATTTTAAGAGCTTCGTTTTTCTTGGCTGCAGTGTGAAAGGAAAATAAATGGCTTGAAATGATGGCTTTCAAATCGAAGTAGTAGACTCTGCCAATTGGTTGCTTTGGCTGTGAGCTAAGAAACATGCAAATGATTAAGTGATTGCACTCATGCCCCGTACAGCGAAACCAACCTCTTCTTTTACTATTGTTTTTTTTTTTTTTTTTTACAAATACAGAAATGAAAAATAAAGGGCACAATACAAACACAGGTGAGGTTGCATGTGACTGAACCGCTTTCATAATTGGCACGTATATTTTAGAATAAAAGGAACTTAAATCTTACAACCTCCATTTACTCTCTTATACATTAAGTAATTTTTTGGCTGTGTGTGGAGAAAAGCTAATGAGAATGTCAGCAAATTCTTCATGATGGAGCTCAGGATTGTGCTCAGATCCTTGCGAAGACCTCAACGACCATCGGCACAAGACCATGGAGACCAGACACGTCCTCTGCACCCGTGTTGCAGCTTGGAATTCATCTGGCCAGAGGAGAACTTGCCCCCCAACTGAGCCTGATTTCTCCCAAGGCTTTCTTTCTCCATTTCTGTCACCAGTGGAGTTTTGGTTCCTTGCCACGGTCACTTTTGTCTTGCCTCGTTGGGAAAGTATGACTGATTGCACAGACACTATTAGAAGAGAGCTGAACAACATGATCATTTAATCCTCAAAAACAGACTTAGATTGGAAAAAATACTCTGTTATTGTCTTCTTGCATTATTGACAAGCTATTTTCCTGTTTGAAACTGTAAAGCTGCTTTGACACAATCAGTACTGTATCAAGTGCTGTACAGATAAGGGTCACTTGACGTACCATGTGACCATTTGCATAGTTAGTTTGCACACTTATCAGATCACACACATAATCAAAAAAGAACACAGAAAAGGCCTGGGCCACTCGCAGTGGGTTTAATATATTCAGACTATCCAGTGTGTGTCAAGTTAACGAAAGGTAAAACTGGTGTCTCATTTTTGCTCTGAAGCTACCACACTGCACAAGGAAACCTCTGAAAACTAAGCTAGTAATCTATTGTTTAGGTAGTTTACAATGTTAATATAAGTTTTTGAACCAAATTTTGGAAATATTTTTAAAGACTTTTTTCACAGAGTCTTACATGATTATTTTATGACATCTAAATAAATAATAAAAGTTACCCTTTTACAACTAAATATAATTTAAATGTTTTAAAATCATTTAAAAAAATACCACCATTGAGGGTGCAATATTCCATGAAGGATGTGTGATTGCAAACAAGAAAATAATTTTTTTTGAACAATCTCACATCATCAGGACCTCTAATCAGAAAGTTTGGTCTCAATCAGTGCCTCTTTCATTGATGTTTTGGGTACAAGAATGAGAGTTGATGATGTTAGGAGTTTTCACTTTAAAGATTTGTATATTATTATTTTGGCAGTTTGATTTTCAGTATTTTTGAGTCATGTCATTCTTCATACTAGTGCATCTTTTGTTTTTGCATTTCATTGCTTTTCCGGAGCCGTTACCAAACATGACTTGATTAACTGCAGAACTGAGCTGATATGTGTGCCATGATATCAGCGTGTATCACCTTGACATCTAACGGTTGTGTCACAAACGGTTACTGTCAACATTTAATCTTAAATCCTCCAAATTTCCAGTCATATAAAGACGTGGACTGTTAAAACATCATCAGAGGTGCACACATATTTTATGTTTTTACAGCCTTTTAAATGTTCAGATACTGTATAAGTACTGGGTATGTTTTTAGCAGTCCCTCAGTCAGGTCAGTGTTGGTTTGACACTGTTTTTTTCACTGTTATCATGAAAATTAAACCAAACATGTCAAATAGACTAGCAGACTGATTAGCAATAAACCTTTTATTAATTTTCAGTTTTATCACTATTTTTTGCACAAATAATTTTCTCTCATTTTTGGAAGCTTTAATGTATTCAACTTGCTTTCATTCTTGTCTATGAAAACCGTAATCTATTCAGTGCATGAGTTGGCAATTTCAGTCATTCATCCTCCACCTCAGATGCAGCTGCATGTCAAAATTAATTTTTATTGACAAGTCCCTTTGGTATGTGTTGGATAGTCTTATTTATAATGTTTTTTTAATGTCTTTTTTGCCTCTTTTTTTATGTAACAGATAACACTAAGAAATAGAAACTCTACTGTAATGTAAACAGAGAAACAAATAAGCAGTGCATCATCTTTTGCAGTGTAGGTGTTAGTAGTAGAGGAGACAGGAAACAATGAGCAGAACCTTGTCTTGAACGTGGGATGCCCAAAGCAATCTTGGCTTCAGCGGTCCAAGAAAGACATTGCAGGTAGTGAATTTGGAATCTTTTGGTATATAACAAGACAAATTTGATATACCATTTCAAACCTGCTAAGGCTGGCCACACACTTGAAGATTTTAAGGCTGAATTTAAGCCCGATTTGCACCCCCAAGCAGGGCTTGTCACAAAATTTTTTGTCCCAAAAATTGTCATGATTATGCTCCCAATCTATACAGAGTGTCCTTGACTCTTGATTGGGCTGCCTCTGATGTGATACTCTCGTTAGCCAATGAAAATGAGCAAGTGTCACCTACCGGATGTTGCGTTGGCATCCACAAACATGTCACCAAAGTACTGAGTACACCAGAGTACTGAGAAAGAACAGCACCCATTTGCTTTTCTTTTTTTCACTCTACAACCGAACACGTGCCAGGACAACATTGAGTATCCTCCATGTGTTTTTCTTCTCTAGTCATGTTTGATCTTGCGAGTCTCTGTGAGATCTTGTAACACTGTATCAATCGTTCCTGGAATTAACAAGCGTGTGGTTTGTGATCTAGATTGTGAATTCAGAGGATTATAAGGCTAAATCATGATATTTTCCAGGCCTAACATAACCAACATAGACTCTCAGATAAAAAGGTACATAATCGGTCACTGGGGCAGCTTTCAAAAGGTACACATTTTTACCTTATTTACCTCTGAAAAACAGTGCTTCTCAGTTCCAGTCCTCTGATTGATTGTGGTCCCTACATAGTGTTCATTGCTTCCTACTCCCTGAGCAGGGGAAATCTGTTGAAGTTTACTTCACTTCGGAACATTAATTCATGTATTTGCGCTAAGTAACAGCCTGCAGCTTCTTCACACACAGACAAAACTTAACAAGAGAAGTGTGAAGTGTGACATAATATACCTCTGTAAATAAATACAGTTTAAATTCACATCTCGCACACTTTAATGCCCTTTGATTTGAACATTTCAAGTCTATTTATTGTCAATTCTTGAAAAAAAAAAAAAAAAAAAACATACAAAATTTGCAGAACAATGGCACACAAGATTTGAATTGCCCAAGAATTGCCCTAAAAGGTACATATTAGTACCTTAATGGTATACATTTGTAGCTTTTTGAAAAGGTACTGTCCCACTGACAGATTTTGTACCTTGATTTCTGAGAGTGTACTGAATCCATTTGGCTGTCCTTTTTTTATAAAATTTTGTTTAACTCTGTTTTGGTGACTTTTGGAAATCAAGAGCTATATTTTCCTCATTGTACCATGTTTGAAAACAGAAAATGGCCTATGTATATAGTTTTAATAATCATTTATTTCCATATTGTTCATTTCAGCAAGTAAATTGCTCTACGAGTCATCAACTGTTAATTCAAATTAATTAAAACTCTATGAAGCCTATTCAGTGTACTAATAACAGCAAATTAATTTTAATAATATGTCATTTAATTTTATTGTAGTCCTTTTATTGACATTGCACTTGATTTGTATAGAATTCAACTGCATAATTACAGATGTGTTTTGAAACCTGGTACATGCTGTGAGATCTTAGATCTAGAACTGTTTAGAAGAAGGTAGGATGATGTTAATGTTATATTCATGTAGTTAAATCTCCAACAGAAAGTTTTTTCTGGAGCCTGTGGGCAGGGGCTGTAAGGCTGTGTGTGCCCTTGTAGGATCATTGGCAGAAGCTGGTGTGAGTATTTGTGAGCCAGGCAAGCTAGAACAGCTGATTGCAGGCTGAAGTGTAAGAAAGTGAGCAAACGAATCGTGAAATGTCAGTATGAATGAATGCCTCTGCATCAGCTCTCTCTCTCTCTCTCTGACCACTGTGATCTGATCTCTGATCATCCTCAACACCTTGTAATGATTCCATCACACCTACAAACAACAGAAATCCAAGCCCAGAACATGATCTGGCACATTTAGCCACCTCTGATGGCAGAGTCCAAAGGCATTTTAATTAGCTATTTTATTAGGACTATATACATCTGAGTACACATTGGTTTACAAAAGATTAAAAAAAGCTAAGTGCAAGATATAGTCACATTATAATACAGATATATAATGCCATATTGCAAAATACAAAGTCACATTGTGAGATATAAATTGCAATTACAATAAAAACTTTATAATCGTAAGTAGGGCTGGGTGATATTCATATCAGTCAAGATCAATAATTATCACTAAATGTTAAATCTTTATTTCTTTGGTTTAAAACCAGATTTTTGCTCCAAAGTGAAAGTTGTAGAAACTAACCATTAACAAAATAAATATCTAAATAGATTTTTTTTTCTTAGCTTCTGCATGCTTTAATGAGTGATATTGTTTCAAATCAGGAAGCAGGTTTGGGTCGCCTGATAATAATTTCTATCTCTTTTTGTCACTTAGAAATGCACATTTGATAGTAGCTTGAGTTAAATTTTTGTACCTTATCAAAATCAGTACCATCTGTAAAAATTGCAGCAACCTCAGTTTTATATGGTTACATTTATTCTTTTTTTAACAATATATTTATTTCATTTTTTAGTTCGCACAATACAGCAGATTACACATTTAGTAACAATCATGTTAATACAGCAAACATTTTACACCCTATTCTCCCGCCCATCACCCCATCCCCAAACAAAAGAGAAAAAATAAATACAAATTCAATTAAAATTACATTAACATTTTAAAGATACCTAAATCAAGTAAATAGTGTTTCCCAATTCTTTAAAGAAGATCATGGTATTACCATACTCCCTCAGAGCTTGTTGCAACATTTATCGAACTCTTCGTATCATTTCACCGAGGAAAATTATATCGTAAAAATAATCGTTATTGAATTATCGCCCAGCCCTAGTTGTAAAATATAAAGTCATGGTACAAGACATGTACATTTATATCTTGCAAGTTTGTTTCTAATGGGGCAGTTTCTTGTAATTGAGCTTTAATGTTTCACAATTTTACTTTATTGCATTATATGAAGTAACAGTTGAAAGATATAAGGTCACTTTGTGAAATATAAATGAGTGGAAATGGGCTTCCATTGTAACTAGTCTACTTTATAAAGTAGACCAAACATGGAGAAACTTGTTCAAGAGCAACACTCAGTCAAGACTATACAGCATTCAGCGTGCCTCACCTCGAAATATCTCATCACTTCCAAGCTAACCTAAGATTAATGTCTGTCAGTAGTGAAAATAGAAAGTCTTGAAGCATTTTACACTACCACAGTAGTTGCCATGGAGGAGTTTGGTAGTACTGGAAAATTTCTTCACAGTCCTCATGACTTTAAAGTTGAATAGTGATTTAAATTTCTATGTAAGCCCTCTGAGTAAGCCAATGGATTGAATCGTTCAGTTTCTTTTGACAAGTCCCAGGTGTTCTTACAATATTCACTTGAGCTAATTCTTCCCCAAGAGCTGAACAGGTTTTTGTGTGTGATATGAATCATCATAGTTTAAAATAAAGTCATGACATAAGCACAATGACGGGGATCAGGCAATTGCCTTTTTTGTTATATTTGTAATTACAGGAGCCAGGTCTATCTGTTGAATTGTCCTTGCTGGACTTTGTCGACTCTCCATCTGTTTTTTTCCTTGTTATCTGAGTGCAGAGCAAACCACCAGTTATTCTTCCAGTGTTCACACTAGGGCTGCACATCCTGCGATGTGACTATCGTGGATTCGTACATCGCGGTAAAATTTTTTTTTACATTTCATATCGCAATTAGAGTTGTTCCGATTCCGATACTAGAATCGGAAATATCTTCGATACCACAACAAATTCTGGCATCGGCATCGGCGAGTACATGAACCCATGTACCGATCTGATACCATTTTCTTAAACAAGACCTAGTAATGACCGCTAGCTTTGCCTAAACGCTGCACGGTTCTTCTTCGCTGCTCAGAATGCATTGCAAACACAGGAAGTTGTGCTGTGTTGCCACAAGCAACCCGTTTAGAGCAGCGAAGAAGAAATTAAAACGCATTAGCAGCACTGATCTATATATGACTGGATCACTCATTGCGTTCTAAACTGCCAACAGACAGTAAAGCCGCTTCTATATTATAGATCAGTGGTTAGCAGTATGTCTCTGTAGTACCGGTAGTAAGTTACCGACTCCCGAGTATATTCAGTACCCGCAGCTGCGTTCAGTCGCTTCCATGTCAGGCTCCAGACAGTAGCCGAATATATACTAGTGTCTGTGAATATTAAACTGCAAAATACTATTTAAATATTACTCCTGCAATTTCTACATCTCTGTGGGTGACGGGCGCAGATGCGCGGGAGCTCGCTGTTTTGTAGTCTCTGCCGTGTGTCATGGACACGAACGTATGTGAGGACACGAACGCATAAACTATCACTTCATGAGAATTTACCATTTCATTTGAGAAAATTGTCATATCATAAACACAGACACTCAAAGATCTTCATGACATCCCATTAAAATAAATGTTTGGTTTAACGTGAGTAAATTGACAATATATTAAGCTACTGTTGTAGCCTACAGTAGATTTTGCTATGTCTCTATATAGTAATAATAATACGTCTCTATTAATAATAATAATAATGCCTAGACGCTTGCTTGTTTTTTACTTGTTTTGTTGTAAAGAGGTTATTTGATTAATATATAATTTTTTATAGGTATTCCTAGACTAATTTGTTGCAGTTTTTTATACAGTTATATTGTAAAACTAAAATGCCTTTTTTTAGTTTGCGGTGTTAGATTTTTGGCTGCATTTGAAGTTCTTTTTCGCTTAAGAAAATAAATAATACTGTCAAATTCATGTCAGGTAATAAAAATACTGTAATGAATACAGTAGTTCACCATGTATTTGTTCATGTTTTATTAAGGGATCAGTCTGAAGCACACCATAAAATAATTCTAGCAATTTACACAGGGCTAGTAGTATATACAGCTGTATATAAAGATACAGGAAATCGGAATCGAAGAGAAAAAGGGTATTGGAACATCTCTAATCGCAATATATATCACAGAAAATTTAAATATCGCAATGTTATTTTTTCCCAAAACTTGCAGCCCTAGTTCACACACACTTCCCTCCTGACTGACGAAACCTTGTGGAGATGTTTTGATGTGGGCAGCATAAGAAACGTGTTTAGTAATGGACAGATTTAAGCTTTTACTTGACCATTGTGTGAATTTAATAGAAAACGCTTTCCAGGGCTTTCTCCCACCGCTTATTAACCATGTATATTAACAGGCTCCAGTGGGTTATTGATTTAAGAGCTGTATTCACTCAATAAATACATTGTTTTATTGCTTCTCGGTACCTTTTAGAGGGAATTAGGATTCTCGCCTCTTGCTTAGTCTGACTTTTCCTGCCGTCTGGGGTTAATTTAGTGTATGACTTTAGGGATATATCTAAGCATAGAGTCATGCTTTCCTGAAAGAGAGATATTTCCGGCAATTATTGATGATTCTTTGATTGGGGAACCTTTGGGCTCTGTATTTGTTTGAATGAAAAAAATGCTTTAAACAAAAGAACCAACCAAAACAATAGTAGCCCTTTCTTAAAATAAATTTTTTTTTTTTTATTTTGTATGCTATGTTTCACTTTTCCGTACAATGGAGTGGATAGAGCAATTTATGAATCTTCTTTTTTGGGTAAGCTATCCCTTTAAAAAAATATAACCGACTTTTTTAATTTGTCAAAGAGAAGGACATGTTGAAACATGCTAGGATTAATATTTGTAATAGTCCCACAGAGTTTACTGGTTTCACTCATGAAATGCAATGTCACTTGTACAACTATGTAGCTTTCAGCAGTCTTGAGAATATTAACCAGATTCAGCCTTTATATCCGTTGTCAATGAGAATACCACAACTCCTTTGTCCATTGATGTGAGCGTGAAGAAAACGGTCTCAAGGCACCTGACTCACTGCATGACCAATTTCCTTCAGCCACCTCATATGTTATCACACAAAGCACTGCAACAAAACTCAGCCATCACTGGACACAGCAGGCAGGCTGATTATGGAAGGCTGCTTTAGACAAACGCTCACAGAGAGACGGTCAGTCTATTATGTTTTTTATGCTTTGGAGTAAAGTTTCATCTAGAGTAAGGTTTAGTTGAAATGTCTTAGTTTACACACACATGGACTTGGACTTTTAGGCAAGATTCAGTTTTATTCATGAAAAAGTGATCAATGTAGAGTCATTGCTATATTAATTAGCAAAAAGGAATGGATCACGTTTATAGAAACTAAACAATCCAGACAGACCGGTTTAACATACAACGGTCATTCAGTTGAAATATAACTTGTTTTACGACCTTGAGTTACTACACACATTCATTTCATATTGACTCAACAAATACAGTCTTTTTCAGTGAAACAAAATATGCTATCTACTATATACATTTTTTATTGAGGCATTCATTTTTTTAGGGACGGTTATTTTGGTTGTTATTTTAATAAGATTATTAATCAATTTCTAGAATATATAAGCAAGTCATTATAATAATGCATGGACAAACACAGATTTTTATATATAGTTAATATATCAAGATATATTATGTTAAATAAAGTTGCATTTGAATCCGCCGGCTCCCTGGTCTTTGTATTCAGTAGCTTTGCTAGTGCTAAAAGTAGCTGTTGCGTTCCCTTGTCCTCATCTGACCTCCTCAGCCATATGTTTGCGTGTGGAGGTTGGCGTGTGTCTGCAGACTGGGAAGAACAGTACATCATGTGACAGCTACAGTACAGCGGTGGACGTTCTGTCGAATTCACTGTAAACGCATCTCCATGGAGAGACCGAGAGCGCGACTGCCTGCCCTGAAGCGTTTGACATCCTCCCAGAAAAAGAAGAGTGATGCGCCTTGCTGTGATGTCATTTATGAAACCAGCTGTGTGGCAGCATGCTTAGTCAGACTCGTGCTCTCTCTCTTTTTTTTTAGATAGTGTTTTCAGCTCTGCATTTGTCATGGGAATAACATAATATACACATAATATATTAAGACAAATTAATGATAATGTGCTTGGAAACTTTTCAGTGCTTCTAAAAATTGTGAGTGTGCTTATAATAATAATAAGAGTGAGTGACCATATAATTATTCTAAATGATTATTATTACATTATTATCATTTGTGTCACTATATAGGATTATTAGAAAAATCTATATATAAAAATATACAATTCAAATTATTTGAATAATATTAATTATTATTTCAATATTACTAATCTATTTATAATTTATTTATAGGAATAAATCATGATTAGTTATCTCATGTTTTGCACTGTTAATACATGGAAACTTTGTTGCTTCTCTAAAAAACACTTTCTTTATAATTATATAAAAATAATATATATTAAATATAATTACTGTAGCTAACATTTGTCGATATATAAGATTATTAAAGAGAACAATTATGGAATATATAGAATGTAATTAAATTTTTCATTAGATTATTAATTAATTATGTTTATCATTGTTTAATGATTAAAATCATAAGATTATTAGAGATGAAGTATTCAATTAAAATATAAATAAACATCAAATCTAGAACATATAGTATGCAATTTTAATTTGGTTCAAGTATATTTATTATTATTTCCAAATATTATTCAAATCTATCTTATTTAGAAATAAATGATAACGTATTTATTTCACATAGTGCACTGTTAATGCATTAAGACCAAAATGGCTCGTAATGTGCTTTGAAACTTTTCTGTGCTTCTAAAAATAGCTTGCCAAGACCACTTTTCCTGTTTACTTCCCTTCCCTCCCCCACCGGCTTTAAACTCCAGTCCGGTCGTGAGTGTCCGGACCACAGATTAACGCTCTCCCTCGTGCGTACTTGTAGAGTAAGAAACCACATAGGGGATCCTTTGTTTAGGAAGGTCTAGGCATGGCTGATCCTTTTACAAGCCGCTAGAGTCCCTTCGCGATTGGCTGACGGGGTGCTGTCTGCGTGTGTGAAAGGCATGCGTCGGCTGTCTGCGGCAGCGGCTGTCCAAAGCCTCTCTCCTCTACGCTGATCATGCAAACCTGTGCTGCTCGCGCTGCATCTGCCACTACGGCCACTTATTCTTCTGAAGCCGAGGGAGGCAAGATGGCTACCTTTTAGGATTATGCTGCCCAAAATTGAGGGTCTGCCTCTGAGGAATGAGAAGGTACAGCACCAGACTGGATTGTAATGGCTATTGTCTCAAACAGATGCTCCCGGGAGAGTGTGTGTGCACTGGGAGCTTTGTGCACTCGTATGTGTGTGTTTATGCTCTTGTTGTCATTGCCGCATCATCAGTAATGTGCCATCAGCAGGGTTCAGGTAGGGTGCAAGGATATTTCCAAACCATGAAAAAAAATCTAAGTTTGATGGTAGCATGCTCCTTTGTTTTTCTCAAGTCTTTTGAGCATTTTTGATGCAGCATCTCAAATCAGTGTCTTAAGAGTGTAGCTTGCTTGAAAGGGCAGCTGCGAGTGTGTGTTCACCTGCACCGTGAGCTTTTTTCCCCCTGTACCAGAAAGTTCAGAAACAGGAAAGCGGCAGTGTATGAATGAAAAAACCTCACAACTTCAGAGAAACTACGCACGCTCTCCAGGAAGGAAGCGTGCGTTTTTAGAATCAGCGTAACAGCGAGGGCTTGGCGCTGCGAAAGTTTGCACGCGAAGCAGTTTGTTCATAACTACTGGCTTTGATGTGTTCAGAAGAGGGTTCGTAACCGAGTAACTTGGCATAATATGCACTTTCAAGTTTTAGAGATGATTGTTAACTTCTCAGAGTACCTGCTAAATTATAAAGACATGATACAAGATACTCTTACGCAGCATGTGATATTTATATGCTCTGTGTTATTCAATCATTGCTGTGTTTTTGAATGAGCGTGTGGTGTGGAAGCTCTTGGGTGAGATACACAGGGTGTCAGGTCTCTCCCCCTCTCCTCCTCTCCCTCTGTTTGGGTTGGATACGCCCCTTCTGCTCTTAATTTCCCTGGTAATGCTTCCTAAGGGAGGCGTCTTAGGATTCTAGCAGTATGTGTGCTGTTGCTAGGGGTGTGTGTGTGTGTGTGTGTGTGTCTGGGGGTAGCTTTACTACAATGAAAAGAAGACCAAGTCAAGTGTGGGTTTTTTGAGTTTTAAAGGCTTCAGACACAACAAATCAAGAACAAAGCTGTGGAGCCACTGCTGTGAGGGACTAACGTTTGAGGTGCCGAGAATGAGCAAACGTTCCTCTTAACATCTAGTGATGTTTCCAATAAAAAGCACATTTTCTTATTTGTGTTTCAGGATGTTGCATCGTACAGTTGTTTTTGATCCTTATGAATTCAGAAAAAAGTATGTAGTCATTTGAGGAGATTTGCTTACTTTCTTGATACGCTTGATTCTTAGTTTATTTATAAACACGAAAGTTTTGGACACTGTTACCATGATGCTGTAATTTGAGCAGCTGGTTGATGTAGGTCTGCTTATAATCAGGCCCAGACACTATATCTGTGGCATTTTTGTTCTGCTCAGTTCTGTGGATTTTAATAGATTTTAACATGATTTGTAGTGCACACTTATATTTAATACTAAGATATTTAATAAACATAATAGTTAATAAACAATTTAATAGATGTTTACATTTCAAGATCCATAACATATCTTTACAAAATAAATAGGATTTCATTTCATGTTGTCTTTGAATAAAAATACATTAGAAAAGTAATTTTAACTGTTCTGTTTTATCATATTGCTATTCCTGCCATTATTAATATACAGGCATTTTACCATAGTTAAGGGGTTTTAACCTCTGTACCCATGATACAAATCACTGTAACACACAGCCTTGAATGGCTTATTGCTTTAATAAACCAATATTGCATTTCGCCAAGTTTATTGCAAGAACTGATAGCTCTCCGTGGCACATTTTTATTTTTTACATTACATTGTTCAATCAACAAGAGAACCATCTGTCACAGTATTGAATTTGACCTGTTATAAGCTGGTCTTTTGATTTTCATGTTTAATTAGATGTAATAAGTGCTCCAAAACTCAGCTAAAGTGTCCATGTATGAAACATGTAATTGTGTGTTTTTATCATCCATCTACAAAAGATTGTTTTAACTCCAATCTTTTGCTAGAAAATGACGGTGTAAACTCGAGCTCAGGTCTGTCAGTGCTGTTTTTCCTGAAAAACAACAACTTTGGATTTACTTTGCAAGTTTACCCTGAATTTGCACAAACTACCTCTAACTTGCAGCCTTCATGTCTACAGAGTCTCATTTTCATTGTGTTTTCATAGTGTTCGTCACATTTTTTTCCTTAATTAAACCTCATGATCAGTAAGCATAAAATGTTGCTGGTAACCGCAGACATTTGGGCTTCTGTATTTCAGGAAGCAGAAGATCTAAACATTTACAAAGCCCATTCCCATTCAGAGCTGAAAACAGTTCCTGTAAACTAGGGCTGGGCGGTATATCAGGTTTGTACGATATATCAATATTTTCTTTATAAGCGATTCAGTATGAGGCAATACCATTTATATCGATACACAGTAGTTTGATACAAGCACATCTTAAACAATATAGTGGAGGAAACAGACTTAGGAGCTTCGGACAAGTGCATAATCTAGTTTGTTCTTAACATGTTCATGACAAGCTTCATATTAAGGCCTTAAAAAACTGTTAAGACAGTTTATAATTTCGTTTCGCAGTAGTTTAATTGGTTCGGCCCGTCATATGCTCAGACAGAAAGGCTGCGTGTACCTATGACAGAGACTCAGGCTACTTGCACTGTTAAATGCGTTTGAGATGTGCTGTCTTCTTGAATGCATAACTTACATTTCACAGGTATATCCTTCAGCTGTACATTAGGGCTGGGACTTTAACGCGTTAATTGAGATTAATTAATTACACAAAAAATAACGCGTTAACTAAGATTAATTAATTACAGAAAAAAAATCGCACATTTTTAATAACTTATTATTGCACCGCGGAACATTTCTCACTGGATGAGTTTCGGCGGACCCATTTTACTGGAGCACCAACTAGCGTTCGCATATCACCGCAGCAGCACATCGAGCCTCAAGGATCACCTCAACGCAAAACATATAGCAGCTAGCGTGGACTTTACACTTTATGTTGAACTATATATTATTTTGTTGGTGCAACAGTTTATGTTGAACTCTTTATTGTTTTGGCCAAGGTTATTGAGAGTTGGACTTAGTATGTTATGGCCTCTGAAGCAACAGAGAGATGTTTTCTAATAGTCAGTGTTTCCAATGTTCTGAATGTAATTGACAGTATTGTGTATTACTTAAAAAAAAACACTTTACAGAAGGTTCCAGCACCTATAAGCTACCTGAATTTCTGAAATGTACTATTTCTAAATTGTTTCTAAATATGCTATTGCTACACTTCATGGCAAAAATTGCACTGGTCTGCTAGACTTGGTTGAACAAAAATAAACAATATTTTGTTGCTTAAGCTTATGTATTCAGTCATTATTCAATGGTATACTATAAATCCATGTGAAAAAAAATTACTTCTCACTGTTCTCAGGTCAAATATTTATATGCGATTAAAATGCGATTAATTTTGATTAATTAATTACATAGCCTCTAATTAATTAGATTAATTTTTTTAATCGAGTCCCGGCCCTACTGTAAATATTTAAATGTTTCTCTCAGAAGTGCATGAGCCTTCTGTTCTCGGATTCTCCACTAAACTTCAGTGAACGAGCACCGCCTCGCACATGTGCGCCAAACAGACAGAGCTCAATTAAATAGGAGCACTACAATTATAATTACAAGTAAGTCTATTTTTATGATAGCACTGACTGTAAAGAGAATTAAATGGAATAATTAACATAGACTAACACAACTGTCTGCTTTTGTTCTCGTTTATTTTAGTTTTTAATTTAGTGAATTTAACTTCTGCTTTAAAAGCCTTATTTTTGTTTTTAGTTTGTAATGTTAAAATTTTAGAATGAAATGTGATCTTAACCCTTTTTTGCACGTAATATAAAGGCTTACATAGTCACATTAACTTTATTTGAAAATACCAAAATATATAATCTCTAATCGCCCAAAAAATACAGAGATATGATTTTTTTGCACAAATCGCCCAGCTCTACTGTAAACCATATTTGAGTAACAGATAATGCCTTTCCACAATGAGTGCGAAAAAGCGAAATGAATATCGGATCTGATGACATGCTGGAACAAAATAGTATATTTCCATGGTTGCTTCAAAATAGACCACAAACATTTGTGCACCGAAAATGCAAATGTTTTTTTTTTTCAAACTTGTCCGAATAATTTTTTCATTTTCGTGAAGCGAAAAAACATGGGCCGTCCAATAAGATTTGAGTCCTATTTGAGTCCTTGTTATCGATGGCATTTGAGAATATTTATTCTCACGTTCTTTTTACAGAATAATATTTTTTATTAATTGTCCACTGAATTATGTGATGTGTATAGACGGTTTCATCGGGCGCACGCGTCTGGACCTAAGTTAACTTCCGGTCTGTTGGCTCCAGTAATTGCCTTCTACAAACGCAGTGAAAGTCAAGGTGATGAGTAGACTGAAGTTGGGCTCAGGTGGTTGTGCTGCGGATGTGTTTCCCATACATTTTATTTATTTTTGGAGACTCGCCACAATTTTAAAACTGATCGATTTTCAAAAAGAATTCGTTGAATAAACATGAGTAACGTTACGTACTGCACTTTTATTAATAATAATTCCTTACATTTATATGTTTAAATATCAAAGCAAAGCACAGGTGTTTTTATATCGCTGTATTTCTGAAGGAAGACTTGCATGTTATATGCCTGATAAAGCAGGGTGTGAGCGTACCAGCTCTGCTTTGTTTACAGCTGTTAATCGACATGATTATGGAGATATATTTTCTTTATGTATTTTGTATGCAGTTCATTGTATTTTTATAGCAATAAAGAATGTTTATGACAAATATTAGCAGTGTATCGTTATTAAACATACAAGGAGTGCATGTGTCTTCTTATTAATCAAAATCAACTATAGATCAAAATTGGAAGTTATTACAAGCACTTGATGATGTTATAAAGATGACGGTAAGCAAATACATTAATAGTTAAATTTTCAAGTGTAGCTTGATGCTAATTGTACTTCTAATTATATTTTAGGATGTAGCCTATTCTTGTAAGCATAATAGATAGTTTTTTAGTGTTTATCTTAATTTAATGTTGTATATTGAGCAGGGGATGATGTTAAATCCATTTACGAGATACATATCTGAGGAAAAATGCATTGTTGGTTGGCGCCACCTAGCGTTCAGGCATGAATTAACAGACCGCTAACATTTGTTTCGCATTTGTTTTGTCTGCGATTTGCCTCGCTTTTTCGCATTGCGCTCAGTGTGGAAAGGCCTTTAATAGTAGTGAAAATGATTCCGTCACAAGTCACCAATTCCAAAACTTAGAGCATCTGATTTTAACCTTACTTAAGTATTTTACTGATACTAAATATAGGCTTAAAGATGCACTAGTGAAAGAGACGTGCCAGTGAAAAACAAGGAAGAGTTGATATGTGAGGAGAACAATAAAGTTTATTTAACGATAATTGTGATGTGCTTTTTTTCCTTATTCCTTATTAATCTTTATTGTTAACCATATTGATGAGAAATGTGATGTATATGTGCATAGGCTAATTTAATTCAGTTTTGTTCTATAATTTTGTAAATAATCTTTTTTTCTACACACACACATACTAGAGCTGTGCTATATGGGCAAAATATCTAATTAAGATTTTTTTTGACAGATATTGCGATTACGATTTGATTTGCGTAAAGTCAAGCTTCAGCTTAATATTCTCAATAATGTGCAACACAGTATGGGTGTCATTATCCTGCTGAAAATTTGTAAAAAAAAAAAAAAAAAATCGTTTTTGTTTTTGGCATTATTCCAATAGGAATTACTGTTGTTCTATCCAATACAATATATAACAAGTGGAAAATGTGCTCAATGTTTCATTTTATCCAAGTGAAATTAGCAAGCAGTTAGACTGAATTTAAATTCATTTTTGAATGTAAGTCGATGCAGTCGATGCAGGTTGCGCACGTGCGTCGAGCCTCATCGATACTATAACGAGAAATGAGATAACGAGATGTCGAGATAACGAGAAAACAAAGGAAAAAAATAATAATGTATGGCATTTTTATGTGTAATTTTATGTGTAATTTCAACACTCTTTACAAATGTAGTGGAGTAAAGAATACAGATACTTATTTAAAACTGTAGTGAAGTAAAAGATGCTAATATCTTTGATACTGATACTGAGAGTATCCAAAAAGATACATAAAGTACAGTAATTAATTACATTTGCTCAAATACTGTACTCTGCTCCCATTAGATCCCTATTGAGACTACTTTGTTACTGAAAGTAGTTTCAGTCAGAATCTGGCTGACCGGTTTTGTTTCATTACTGAATGGGAATATCAGAGGAGCTGGTTACTATTCTCTTCCTATTCCACTCAGTAATAACAGTTGCAGCGGCTGCCAAGTGATTGCCTCACTCTTGTTTCAATCTCTCTGTTTCATCAGCCCTCTTCTGGCATAAGTGTTAATGATACATGAAGGAGTTTTCCTCAATACTATATTGTTGGTTCAGCTGAATTTATTTACACACTGCACTAAGAGAAACATTTAACTTGCTTATGAATGCAAAAAACATGAAACCACAGTTTCTCACAAAATGACTGACTGACTCCTGCAAGTATTTAATCTTCTCATGCACACTGCTTTACATGGCTTGTAAAATTGTGTTTTATGTGAGGTAGTTAGGTTTCAGTAAAGCAGGCATGCTGCAAAGGCTCTCACGTGCAGTTTTTCTTTTTTGGTATGGAAAAACAATTATGAAGCTATAATGAGTGTTACTAATAATGTTCACAATGTGGTATATTTAAATTAGAGATAAATTACAGTGTAGTATGGATTAATTGTCTCTTAATTAAAAACATTCGCAACTTGGTTTTTACTGTTTAAATACATGCACTTGCATGTACACAAACCACACAAACACATTCACAAAAGGCATACCAACAGAGTTTAGGCAAAAAAAAAAAGAAAACATTGCTATCTGTTCTTCCTTAAACCTACACTGTCAATTGAAAGTAAAAAATCTACATACTCCCTACATATTCTATTACTTTTTGGTCAAGACCGTGTGGAAAAGACTAGTGGAAAATCTCTTTCTTATTCTCGCTTGACTAATCACTTGATTGAATCTGTTGTGACGATGTTTTGTTTAGCTTGCTGCTGAAGAGTTCTTCAGGATTTCGTCATTGCCTGCATTGCTATCAGTTATAGTTTTTTTGTGAGCCTGGACTGCAGTGTTCAGAGATATATTTCGGAAAGGTCTCATTTTGTGGAAGCTTCGCTATTCTGGGTTAATGCTTCAGGGGAGATACGTATTCATTCGTACTTACAAGCCCTGGTTTCCTTGGCTTATGAGGGTATATGAGTTATATCACTGAGTGAACTCCACTAGCAGGTGCTGGATTTACAGGTGCTTTGGATTTAAGGTGAGTATGTACGTGTCTTGGTGTGGATCATCTTAAAGAGGCGATGCCTGACCCATGCCCAGAATGTGCCATAATTCCTCTTGCTGTGCATCGATCACATCCGGTGGGTCTGCTATCAGGATTGCAAGGTTTATTACTTTCTTCCAGTGTCTCTGCAGTCGATCGTAATCATAAACAAACATTTCAAAGTAGAAAAAAAATAAGAAGACTAAATCTTCTTATTTAGAATACAAAGTTGACCAGCTCTCTTCTGCAGTAGAGATGGTACTGCTTCTCCTTGCTAAAGATCAGCCTAATTTGGAGGTACAAGAGAAGGCTCAAATTTAATTGTGCATCACAATGTTAGATTAGATTTTAAAATATATTCATAATAACAGAAGCATCGTTTTCCACAGCCCTGCACTCTATTTGTGGCAGCATATATATGCTAATTCATTCTCGCTTACAGAGTGGGAGATATATAGGTTTCTCCGGTAATGGTTGTAATCAAATAAATGCTATGCTTTCACTCACAAACACTGCTCTTAAAGGCATTACAGGCAAGAAGAAATGAAAATGACATCTATAATTTTCTGAAGACAGTCAGAAAGGACAGGCAGACAGACAGTCAGACAGACATTTGTGGCCTAATGGTTGGAGAGTCATATTTTTAACTTGAATTGTCGCGGGTTCCTTTCAAAGTACCTGCAGGAAATGTAGGTGGTGCCCAACTAAGGTGCCCTTGAGCAAGGCACCACCAGTTGCTCCCTGGACACCACAGCAAAAATGGCTTGCCATTGCTTAGTGTTCCAGGTACGCGTGGGCATTCATTATTGGCTGCTGTGTGTGTGTGTGTGTGTGTGTGTGTGTGTATGGATATGGGGATGAGTATGGACACCATATTTGGCAACACGTCATGCCACTTAATCTTAAAACGTTTAACAAAGAACTCATTGTGTGTAGAGATATTATATACAATAATGGTTTACATATTACATATTAGTTCATCATTTTTTTTCATGTATTGTTTAATCACCCTAAGTGCCATGATCCACTGTCATAAGTTGTGATGATCAAAAGCAGTATGTCCTGCTTCACACCACAGCCAAAACATGCTATCTTTATATTTTTCCACTGCAGGTTGAGTCAGAGGCAAACTCAGTAAATGGCACAAGATCAGAGCAGATGGAGGAGACCTGTGCGGCACCAGAGGAAGAGGCGCATTACGTATCCTTAACACACAATGTTCCACCTGATGTTCCTACACCTATCCAGCATGGCTTATTACCAGCACCTCCTGGAAAGGAGCCCAGGGCCACTGATGTGCTTCTCCCTCACAACAGTTCTCCAACCTCTCATAATGGTGCTGAATACATGAAACCAAACACTGAGAGGCATGTTGTTCCCACTGAGCCACACGCCACTTTACATAGATCCACGTTTAAGAAAAGTTGTGAATCTGAGTCCTTTCAAGAACAGGTGGTTCCTCTGAAGAATATAAAAATTGAGGAGCAGTGGGTTGAGATTGATGACCAGCACACAAAGCGCTTAGAGACTAGAGGGTGCTATGAAGATGCTTTATCTACGCTTGCAGCTGTGGTCTGCTTCTCCAGTACGGACAGGAAAAGTCTAGAGGAGAGGCTTTTTGGGGCTCAGGCCTCAGACATGTGTTTAAAAACTGAGCCGAAAGAAGAACCATATCAGTGTCAGTTAAATCAAGGAAAAACTCCAGAAGAACCTCCTCAGAATGATAACATTGCACTCAGTGTCCAGTCTCTGGTCCAGCATAGGAATATTAGCATTGATCAGGCTATAGCTATTGAGGCCTTGACCCAACTGGCAGCTACTCCACAGACAGTGCCCTTTGAACCAGAAAACCAGAGTCAGGACGCTCAACGAGAAATGTCTACTTGCTTCACTTCAAGCAACCACATACCTCTTCGAGAGGCTAAACCAGTTTCAGATGTTTTCTCTAACAAGGTCTCAGTAATCAGTTCATCATTGCATCAGACTTCTGTCATCCGCAACCCTCTGAACAGGCCGGCCAACTTCACCCAAAATCAGCATTGTGCATCTACCTCCAGAAAACTTTCCTTGAAGGATCTTCTGGTGGCCAGCTCTGAATGTGAAAAGCTATCGTATACCACAGAGAACCGCAGAAATGGCCAAGCACTTTGTAAAGCTGACAGATTAGAAGGCACTTTCAAGAAGTATAAGCATGGAGAAGCGACTCAAATCTCGAGAAAGAGGGACGAGGAGGAAGTTGCAGCTCAATTGGTGCAGCTTGCGTTCATGATCGAATCCAGGCAGATGCAAGTCTCGGAAAACAATCCACCGAAAGGTATGCCGACTCAGAACATGAAATACAATCATAATTATTTGGGGCAGCACTTAAAAAAGCAAAGTAAACCTAAAATGGCTCCATCAAAACCCAGGATGTCCAAGAAGAAAGCTGCTGAGATCGAGGGCAACCATTGTAGGATTCCATTGGCCAAGAGGACGCCCAACAGGAAAACCCCACTCAAGGGCACCCTTCAGAAAGCCAATTCACAACAAAAGATGATTTTCCATCACAAGAGGAGTCTGTTTCTTCCACAAATGCAGATAGACCTGAAAAAGTACATAGCAGAGGCTCATCATGAGAACAGGCAGCTCTTATTCCACAGCAACTCCCTGAAGAAAGAGCACTTTGAAACGATCTTAGGTTCTGGTAAGCAGAATGGCTTTCACTTTAAATACGAGCAAGGAGCTCAAAGTCATTCTTTACCACCACCAAACGGGCTGTTTCACAATCATACAAATGACCATCTAGGTGCTAGCCAATGGCCAAGGCATGAATGTGAACAACAAATGATTTCTCAGGTATCGAAAACCTACGATGTGCTAAATCATGGTGCTAAACAACAACCTCAGCAGACCATGGCCAGTGAACCCTGTAAAGACCCGCCGCAAAGCCCAGTGATGTACCATAAAGCCAACGGCATTAATGATCATCAACACATGCACTCGAATCACAATGGATTATACCAAGTTGAGAAGTCTGGAGGTGTTACAGTATTGTCGACATCCAATGTGCATTTGGAGAATGGTGATGTGGCAAACACTGGAGAACAGACTCCTACCAAGCACACGATCAACAGCTTTTTGGAGTCTCCAATGAGGTTCTTGAACACACCAACCAAGAATCTCCTCAACACCCCCTCCAAACAAAACACAGAGCTGCCCTCCTGTGATTGTGTGGGTAAGTCATATTAGCCATATCATAATTTTAAATAAAAGTTTGCTAGAACTACTTTCAGTTCATCTGAACACAATTTTCCTCTACAGAACAAATAATTGAGAAAGAGGAGGGTCCGTACTACACTCACCTTGGATCTGGCCCGAATGTAGCAGCCGTGAGAGAGATGATGGAGAACAGGTAACGTGGATCTCAGTTGTTTACATGCAGTAATGTTTTCACGGGATCCAACACAAAAAATATATACATTTGTATTAATTCTGTGTGTATACATTTAATTTCCTAATTTTAAATGTATTAATTGTTTTAATTATTTAAATTATTGTTTCAATATATTACAAAACAAAATATTTGTTGTAAAATAAAGATATATATATATTTAATAAAAAATTATACATTTATTTAATAAAATAAGAATAAAACTAAAATAAATTAACTATTATTCATTTTTACTAATAATTATAATGTTTAATATTTATAATCAATCCAACATGTAGCATGGTTGCGCTTTCCCAATCCTGTCCCCCCTCTATCCCACCTTCTGGTTGCCCTAAATATTACACTTCTGCAATTAATTAAATTCAAACCACTTAATATACAGAATCCATTTGAACAATTTTTAGTTTTGTAGATAACGTCAGTCTGTTTTTTAAATGTAAGATTAAAGTTTGAAAATCTCTGTTTTGGTTTATTGTTGAAATGCCCACAATTCAAAATGCACCTAATGATGATGATGGTGATGTCATAATATTTGAATACTGAATTCTGATTGGTGTTCTTTTTTGCATATATTTGCATATTGAATCTAGATGGATCTGTTCTTCATTGCTTATATTTTTAACAGTAAGAAACACAGATCTTAAAGTAGTTACATCTGAATTAAAATCTGAATTTGAGATTTTAGGTCTAACATTTATGTTATGGTGGGAACAATTAACTCGTTTGGCTTCAATACAATCACAGTTTAAAAGTCAATTATTTAATCTTAGAAACAACATGTCTTCACATTTAAGTTTTTTCCTACACACTATAACTGAGTCTTTTTACATAAAAATATATGGATCTATATATTTTCTGAAGGGAGGTCTGTTGCAAAGGTATAATCATATTTGAGGGCTTCAAAAAACTTTTGAACTTTTGAAAACCACTGTTGTAGTGCTTAACACACACAACTCACTGCACTGTTTTCTTCACAGATATGGTGAGAAAGGCAACGCTGTCCGTATGGAGGTTGTTGTGTATACAGGCAAAGAGGGGCGGAGCTCACAGGGTTGCCCGATCGCCAAGTGGGTAAGTGACCCGTGTGAAATAACTAGCAGTCTGCGAAGAGCTTGCAGGATGACTGTTCATTCATATACGTATGCACATATGTTAAATTCTGCAGATCATACGTCGAGGAAGTGAGGAAGAGAAGTTGTTGTGTCTTGTGCGGCAGCGTGCTGGTCACTGCTGTCAGAACGCAGTGGTAGTCATTCTCATCTTGGCCTGGGAAGGGATCCCACGAAGTGTGGCTGACAGGCTGTACCAGGAGCTCACACACACTCTCTGCAAATATGGCTCACCCACTAGCCGCCGCTGTGCCCTCAATGAGGAGTGAGTCACAAGTAACATACGGACAGAGTGTGTGGAAATGATTCATGAACACACATCCTCCCTCATACAAGTACAAAATAACATTTGTTAGTTGTTCTTGGAGTGTTTTCTTTAAGCTTTTACACCAACTCCTTCACACCATCATTTTATAAATGTGCATTCACTGCTTGAAAAGACCAGGCTAGATTATATTAATAATATAGTGTGTGCGTATTCCACATTTTCAAGCAAATGATAGCACCACCAGCAAATTCTGTATTAAACAGTATTATTTTACATTATAGTTTATTATTGCACTGTAACTTACCTTCTTCATCTCTCCTGTTAGTCGTACATGTGCGTGTCAGGGTCTGGACCCAGAGACCTGCGGTGCCTCGTTCTCGTTTGGTTGCTCCTGGAGTATGTACTACAATGGCTGCAAGTTTGCACGCAGCAAAATCCCCCGGAAGTTCAGACTGCAGGGAGACTATCCTGAGGAGGTGAGCACTAGATGGACTCAAGGGAAATACATTCTCAGTCCAAATATGTAAAGAAATGTTTTGTTATGGAAGAATCATGCTGGTCTTCAAAATTCTGCCATAGTGGCTTTAAATAAGAGTGCAACTCTGGTGAGAGTATCCTGTGCGAGCATACCTGAATGACCTTGTTTACCTGAACCACTTTAACCAGCTGCCCTTTAGTGGCACTAGTGGTGATTTTCCACTTCTTGGTACGACTCAGCTCGGCACGGTTCAGAACGGTACAGCACGGCATGGTTTGCATTTCCACTGCAGTTTAGTATTGCTTAAGTATGGGCAGTATTATTCATATGTCGTTATAGTTGCGCCACCTATACTGCTACGACTCCTAAAAAAAAAAGTTTTAATTCCACATTGCCCGATTAAGCTCTCGCTGGAACTGCTCCTCTGCTATCAATGAGAGGAACGTCTGTACTTCCTCAGCAGGAAGCAGCTCTTCTGCTCTATCAAACAGTTGCGTTCGATCGTTGGTTGGCTGTGCTGATTTAAATATAGCGGTTCATTTGTGTTTGTCTCAAAGTGACGATTCTCTCCGGCCAATCCGTGATCAGCAGAGTTTACATGTCACGTTTTAGTAACGGTAAAGTTCACTTGGAACCTCAACTGAAGTGGTACTAAAAAAAGTACCGGGTACCAGGTACTGTACCCAATGGAAAACCCTCCAAAAGTGAAGCGTACCGTGCCATAACATGCAGTGGAAAAGCGGTATAAGTAAAACATTTAACAGAAATTCGCTCACATGGTGGACTTAAATCTATAGGTGAATTCATAAAAGAGTTGCATGCCTGGTGTTTTTTCATTGCAAAAACTCCACTAATAAAGTTTTTGAAAGGTAGTGTATTTATGCCTTATGGTCCATTTAATTCATCTTTCAAACTACAATAATGTTTGATTTTGTGGTTAGGAGGAGAAGTTGGAGAAAAACTTGCAGAATCTGGCATCAGATTTGGCCCCTGTGTACAAGAAACTTGCTCCTGATGCATTTCAGAACCAGGTAGGAATTAAGTAATCAAAATCTCACATGTTAAACTGTAATTTTTTTTTAGCTTATTTAGTTGATTACGTGAATATGTTGATATTTCTATAGCATCCAAGACTGAGCTTGGTGTATATTTGTAAGGAAAGCATCATAATGATGTGTAACCCGTCAGGTGGAGCTGGAGCAGCAAGGGCAGGACTGTCGGCTGGGCAGGAGTGAAGGTCGACCTTTCTCTGGTGTGACTGCGTGTGTGGACTTCTGCGCTCATGCCCACAAAGACACACAGAACATGACCAATGGAAGCACTGTGGTGAGTCTCACTTCCACTATTAATGTCAGTGTCCTACTAATACTTATTTCCTCCATTTTCAGACTCTATTGAGATAAATGAGATATGCATATGCCTCATGTGTACCACAGGTATGCACTTTAACCAAGGAGGATAACCGTGCAGTGCGGAACATTCCAAACGACGAGCAGCTGCATGTCCTGCCGCTCTACAAGATCTCTGACACGGATGAGTTTGGCCGTGCTGAGGGCCAGTGGGCCAAGATAAAGTCTGGGGCAATGCAGGTCCTCTCTGCTTTCCCAAGAGAAGTGAGGATGCTGGCTGAGCCTGTCAAATCAGCACGCAAGAGGAAGATGGAGGCTAAAAGAGCCCATGCTGAGAAAATAAGTGGCCTGGACAGTAAACAGTGCACCCCTATGAAAGTGAAGAACGAGCCTCTTAAAGGTATACCTCGTTCTGGTCATGTCATGCTCATACTTATTACGTTTTTAGTCTATAGGAATGCATATGTGCACAGTGTTTCTTTGCAAAGTGACATCACAAACTATTGGCCACGAAAACTTTCTAAAATGCAAAAAAAACTTTTCAGTTTCTTGTACATCGTTGTCATGTTAACGTACACTTAAAGCGTTAGTTCACCAAAAAATTTTAATTCTGTCATTAATTACTCACCCTCATGTTGTTCCAAACCCATAAGTCCTTACTTCATCTTCAGAACACAATTTAAGATATTTTTGATTAAATCAAAAATGGTCTGTGACCCTGTATAGATCACAATGCTGCTGAAATGTTTTATGGCAAAGAAAGGTAGTAAGCACATCGATAAACAGTCCATGAGACATCAGTGGTTCAGTTTTAATGTTATGAAGCTACAAGAATACTTTTTGTGCACAAAGCAAACATAAATAATGACTTGGGGGTGAGTAATTAATGACAGATTTTTTATTTTTGGGTGAACTAACCCTTTAAGGTGACATCTAAAACAGGTTGTCTCATAGTATGAGCCAGGATGTTCCAGTAACAATCGGTTTTCTGTAATATGCAGTATTACATTCTTTTTGTTTTTTATTTTTTTACTATATGAATATATTTAATTACACATGCTAATTTATGCATGCTAATAGATCATGTTTGGTATCTTCTTACACTCATTTTAAAGAGATAGTTTACCCAAAAATGAAAATGTGTTGTTTATCTGCTTATCCCCAGGGCATCCAAGATGTAGGTGACTTTGTCTCTTCAGTAGAACACAAACTGAGATTTTTAGCTTCAGTTGTTGCAGTCTACACAAACAAAACCAAATTAAACCCTGTAGCTCGTGACGGTACATTGATGTGTAAAAACACAAAATGATTGGTCTGTGAAAGAAACGGAACAGTGTTTATATTGTGTTTTTACCTCTGTTAAACACAATATAATGTCTGAACTGTGCACGTTCTTAACCAATCCCATGAGTTGTCTTTTTCTTTTTGCTTTATGGCGGATCACAGACTTATAAGTGCATTACCGCCACCTATCTCTCAAATGGACCATTGACACTGGTCCATTTGAGAGATAGGTGGCGGTAATGCACTTATCTGTGATCTGCCATAAAGTAAGAAGAAAAAGACGCCTCATGCGCCTGTTGAGAACGTTTACAACAGGATGCGCTCAGGAGTTCTAATAGTTCGGACATTGCTTGAATCAAAGGTATAAAACGATATAAATACTGTTCATTTTCCTATACAGACCGATTGTTTTGTGTATAATTAATTTGGTTTTGTTTGTGTATGTTTTTTTTGTTTTATTGTATGTTTTAGCCGTGATTCTTATCCACTTATTATAAGACTGACTTCAACGGTTTGAGCTAAAAATCTCAGTTTATGTTCTACTGAAGAAACAAAGTCACCTAACCATCATCTTAGATGCCCTGGGGGTTAGCAGATAAACATCACATTAATAAAATGTATATTTTCCTGTTTATAATGTTTATTTTTTAATATTGTTTAACAATTATTTTATAAAGATTTTAAAACATTATTACATAAAATTTTTAGCAAATCGCAAAAATGAATGCTATTCAACTTTAGCATGAAAATATTTATTACCGTATTTTCCGTATATACCATATTATTAACAACTATAAGGCACACTTTTTTTCATAGTTTGGCTGGTCCTGCGACTTATAGTCAGGTGCGACTTATTTATCAAAATTTATTTGACATGAACCAAGAGAAATGAATCAATAGAAAACCTTACCGTCTACGTAGGCTGTAGTCTACCACTGAGCAGCATAGAGCGCCCTCTGGCGGCTGTAGATGGTAATGTTTTGTCTTGGTTCTTGGATCCTAAATAAATGTGAATTACGAGGCGTTTCTCAATGTCAAGGATACTTCCTTGGCAGGACTGATCCTTCCAAGTCACTTCCTTCAGAGGCTAGGCGAGGCTCCTCTTCGCATTCGGAGAACACGTAAATGGAACAGGCTAGCAAGTGCACGTAATTGCGTCATTACGTCAGTGAAAAGGTCCGTTTGAATAACGCTAATTGGAGAACTTAACTAGTTATTTATAAAAGAAATGCCGTTGACGCAACCAATTGTTAAATGACAGGTCCGGTTCAGTTAACCATTTGTATTTGTATAATTTACAATATCAATACGGTAGTAATTTATGCTGGCATTTAAATGTCAAACTTTACTTATATTTACTACAGTTATAACAAATGTTTGGTAACGTAAATAAAAACCGTTAACGCTCCGACTACGTTAACGTTCAACATTTTTGAATTTTTGAACTAACGTTAGATAGCAAAGCTGCGCGCATAGGATTGTGGGTGATTTGAGAGCGCGAAGAGCGCGAAGGATACACGTATGCATCCTTTCCTGTGTATGGGATATTCTTCGAACGAAGGACTCAGTCCTTGGTTGAGATTCCGAGGATCCTCGACATTGGAACAGTCCTTCGACGGATGTCGATGACGTAGCATCCTCGAAATACTGGCTCCCGAGGATCCTTCCTTGACACTGAGAAACACCTATAGTCCGGTGCAACTTATATATGTTTTTTTCCTCATCATGACGTATTTTTGGACTGATGCGACAACCACCGGTATAATAAAGTGTGCATGCAGTGGACACTTCCATGTGTTTTATAGGGATATACAGTGAGATTAATTTCAATTAATTATGTAAATTAAATGCTGCTTTTAATAAACTAACATTATTTTGTAAAATGGTATAAATTTCTCTTGAGAAAATCTATCATAAAATAGGGACTGGTGTTGGGCCACTGATTTAATTCAGGAAATTTTGGTGATTGTAGGATTCTAAAATGGAGGTGCTTCTTATTTTTATTCTTTTTTTGTCCACAGGTTTCAAACACAACTCTGTTGAACATTCACCATGTTCAGAAAAGGATACTTGTAATGTAAGCTCCACAATGCGAATGTCTGGGGTTCCAGGCATTGGAGACCGACTCTCAGACTTCCACTCTACTGTCCCATACAACCAGAGTAACACATGCGACACACCTCCTGTGGCCTCCGGCTTTGGCTTGTCCACACACCCAGCGTTCCCTCAACCGCATGATCCCTCAAGAGGAACGGGCCACAGCAATGGCTCTCCTTCTCTTAGACACGGACTTGAGAACATCAGGCAGATGTCTGAACCATTCAAAAACTCGTATCCGAACGATCCTCACTCTCCCTCATTCAAATCAGAGCCTGAGGAGATACGGTGCTTCCAGGGTGGCACAGCTCCCACCCCGCTCTCCCCACCCATGGCTGAGGGTCTCCACAGTCGCTTGAACCTGGAGGACCACCACAACCCACCCGTTACAGCACGACCCCTGACCCCAGAGGTGGGTAAAGCGGAGGAATTGTGGTCAGACAGCGAGCACAATTTCTTCGATGGGGATATTGGAGGGGTTGCTGTGGCTCCTTCCCACGGCTCCATCATGATCGAATGTGCTCGACGGGAAATGCATGCCACCACTCCCATCCTGCGGCCCAACCGCACGCATCCCACCCGCATCTCCCTGGTCTTCTACCAGCACAAGAGCCTGAATGCCCCGGGCCACGGCCTGCAACAATGGGAGGCTAAAATGGCAGAGAAGGCCAGGGAGAAAGAGGAAGCCGAGCGTCTAGGACTCAACAATAGGTCAAAGGAGATGGATTCGGATACGGAGAGCGAAAACGAGACTTATCCGGAAGAGAGACACAAGCTTCAGGTCCCTACTCGTCAATCGCTCACAGTTACGAGTGACGGCGTCGTCATGTCAGCGCCCTACGCCCTCACGCACGTCACTGGGCCTTACAACCGCTGGACGTGACGTTCTGTGTGCTTGTCTAGCTAATGCCTTACCTCAGCTAGTTCTCATCCTTTCATGCCGTTTTTATTAGTGCCCTTTTTCAGTTGTGCTCTTCATCTCAGCTTTTACGAAGAAATAGACTACCGTTTGTGAGTTTTTAACTGTGACTTTTGGTGTGTATGTCAGATGTTTTTTTTTATTGTAAAGAGATGGTGCTCAGAACAGATGTTATAAAACTGGTTTTATACATATAGATAAGAATTAGTGCATAGAAGATGTGATTATTTATTCTGATCATTTTCAAGACTATTTTGTAATTTAATTTCTGGTCCAAGCCTGTTTACTGCAATAGGAGTATGTCATCCTTTAAATGATGTGTGTAGTAGACTCTCCAATTTGACATTGTCAAATGTGAATCCTGTATTCTGGTCTCACCCTCGGGTGCTGTCTTGTCCAACACACGGTAGTTGCTATTTTATGGTGCCATTGTAGCAGTAAGGTTAAATGACCAATATCAACCAAACATGGGTTTCTAACTGTGCGTTCACACCGCCGGCATCGAGAGCGTCAAAGTGGCCGGAAATCATTCATTTTCAATGTAAGCCGGCGTCGAGTAGCGGCGAGGAGCGGTGCGGCGCAACTTGGCCGTTGAGAGCGTCGAGGAGAGTTGAAATCAAGACAACTTTATGGTAATGAGCTATGACGCGGTTGGGCAGCAACCAATCGGAATGTAGAATCCACCGGATTCCAGAGAACGCAGCCCCGACCACATTAGTTCCCAAGCAAAATGGAGGACAGGTTGATTATTGCTGTTTCGCGTTTGCAATAATCTATGATGTGTCCCCCGTATTTTAAGTAAAGGATCTTAATATTTCGTCCACAACAATATTTAATGAGGTTAACTTATAACGTTACCCACCTTGTGGTTAGTCTGCACGAGATCAACAAGCTTGTTTGCTTTGCGGCCACTTTAAATACAAAATAAGCATTTGGTCTACGTCAGAGCGTCTGAGTGCTCACGAATCTTTCAGCAGCGTTGTGAGCATAGACAGTAAAAGAAATGGACACAGCGACCCCATTGGAACTCATTTGAGACAAGTGAAGCCTGTTTTTAGCTATTTTTAGCACTTCCGTTTCTGACGCGCAGACTCAAACGAAGCTTGACGACGTCAGCAACCTGTCTGACAGATGTAAATCTTCTAGTAGCTGTGCGTGCAAACTGCCACCGTTAATCTTGCAGAGACGGCGAGCTTGAGCGGGGAGCTCTTTGGCGTGAGTGAGCAGGAGTAAGTATTCTGATTAATTATTTTGTATAGTATTTTAAAATGTAACGCCAGTACGCCATATTAAGTTAATTGCCTGCGAGCTTCTCCTCCTGTCTGTACGGTAATGCGACAGAGAGTCGCGTGGTTATGACGCAATCGTTAGCCTATTTTTACAAAAACTGTTTCCATAATGTAACATAGAAGGTAATGGAGCCCTTTATACATTGTCGTGTATCTTTAGGAATAAATAATGGACAACTGGAGCCTTTAAACGCCTCAGATGTAAAGTTATTCGCTGTCAAAGTGACGCCAAAATGAATGGGAGGTCAATGGGATGCTAACGCAAGTGAAGTTCTGCTACAAGATGGCGGCACCCGGTCGACTTCATTGCCGCCTGGTCGTGAGCAGAGCGGCAAGAGCGATTTTTGACGCTCTCGACGCCGGCGGTGTGAACGCACAGTAACAGGAACTTTGTCAGTAAATTGTTTTGGCATTGTGAGACAGTGTTGGGGGTAATGCATTAAATTATAATCAGATTTGTTTTTTCAAGTGACTAGTAAAGTAGCGCATTACTTTTTTCAATTTACAACAAAATATCTGTTACTTTTATGAAATAAGTAACAAGTTTTTTATGCGTTTATTCACTGACGCCTCTCCTGTCCCAGTGTTGAGAGAAACAGATACTTTTCAATTTAACTTATGGTGTCGAAGGGCCTTTACAGTGTCCAGAAATATAACTTTTGGGGGTTTTGTTATTAAAAAACAAATAAGCAAGCCTAGCCCAAATGACAAAAAGTAACGCAAAAGTAACAATACATTACTAACGCAGTTAGTTATGTTTTATGGAGTAACACAATATTGTAATACATTACTTTTAAAAGTAACTTTCCCCAACACTGTTGTGAGACATAGTATGTGGCATCCTTTAAAAAGCACTTTGCATCTTCAGACCAACTTTACTTTTGACGTTTCTGAGATGCACGTTTGGTTTATTCATCATCAAGTATCTACAATCACGTGTTTAGTGTAGACTCAGTCATGATTATGAAACTTTGCATATTTAAGCAATAATCATGGAAGGTTTTATGCTGCATTTTGACAAATTGTCCAAACTGGTTAATTTCTGGCACTTATGTAAAAGTTTATATTATTTGGTCCCAATATTCGAGTTTCTTTTCTTTTTTTTAACTCCCAAAGAGGTTGAAACATGACTTGAAAACTGCTTAAATCGTTTTATACAATTCAAGCATGTTAAATTATGTTCAAATGAGTTTACTGTATGATTTTCACTGGTGCTTTTAAAGAGATCCCATGACACCTCCTGAGATGTCATTTCATCTATTTTTTATTGCTACATAGTGCATTTTTATTTAAAAAACAGTCACCTTTTGGTGTGAAGGATGGGGTGTATCCATGTCTGTGCATGTTTGGTTTTATTTAGGTGCATTGAATGAAAAGATCGATCTTAAATCTAATGGCTTCTTAATTGCATGTGTATCCAGAGGCCTAGTCAAGATATTGGCTCAAACGAAAGGTTTACATTACTCTTACATAAGGTTTAAAATGAACATACGGCTAAGATATGTCTTTTTAATTTCATCTTTAAGGTGCTAAAAAGTGTACGTCAGTGTTCAAAACCATTGTACACTCAAAATGCTGTGCTTCAGCACTTGAAACGATATATTTTCATGTAAATTGTACACATTATCTCTCAAAACGTGTTTGAACTAGTACTCGAGCAATGACAAAGATAGAAAAGCTCAACAGTAACCCAATGTTAACCTATGTTTAGGTCACAGAGTGGCATGGGTGTGTTCACGCTACTGTCTCTTCAATTAAACCTACTTTTGCTGAACTATGAAACTTTCTTTTTGTGTAAAACCATCATGTGTAACAAAAAGATGATGATATTGTAATCCTGAGTTTGTATGGCTCAGGAAAAGTGCTCATCAGTGGTGCTTATTCATTGTACCAGAGTCCCCTGGCATTGACAAATCACATACAATAAGTGACTCTCTAGTTCTGGATCTTTCTTTTTGACCGGTGCTGAATGTTTTACTCATTAGATCATGCTATATTATTGAGTGTTTTTCCTCTTGACTTGATGTGGCACAAAAAATACTATGACCTCACAGTCCCTTGATGGTAATTGACGGACACTGAAATGCCAGTACTATGAACATCAAATAGCCTTAGGGATTTACAAATGCAATTCGATTCAATGCTCACTGATTTTTATGCATTCTACCAAGCTATTGTTTTCCATGCTCTTGATTTATGTGAATTATGGGTTGGTTTTTATGTTACTGTTCAAAACCTGGATTTCTGTGTGAATTAGTTTTATAATTATATAATATGTATAAGTACCATAAAACTTTTTTTTTTTTTGGCTCATGCTATCTTGTTTGAGTTCAGATGATTAAACATGGCTCTCATTGCAACAGTCTTGCTAATGTTCCTAAATTTGGTTACATTCCTTTTCAAGTTAATATATTCACATTATGCATCTCTCGCATGATTTTCCTCCTTTTTTTGTTGTATTTTCTCCTCTTTTCTCAGGTCTCTCTGCCCGTGTAACTTTGGACACTAGCTTCTATGGTTCTTGGATTGTCTTCCAATAGAATTCTTCAAAATTTGAATTTATTTCTGGTTATGTTTTGTAAAATGGAAAAGTGGTTCCCCGTACAACATCTTCATGTATATGATCAGTTTGACAGTTGTCTTCTGTATATGTTGAATGAAAGCTGTAGTGTGTAATTTATGTAGTACCACTAGCATCACCAAACAAAATTCCATTAATAATAAAGATTATTTTCAGGCAGTTATCCCAACACTCTCACAGATAGTCAGGCAAATTGATTGGTTAATCCAGTGTTATTGTGTCGGGCTGATCACAAGCAATGTTTTGATTGCTGTTCAGAGATGCAGATATTACATTTTCAGGGAATTCAATTCAACCATTGGCTTGTTTACTTGTAAAAAAATAATAAATATTTGGAATATTGAACATTAAAAAAATTACACACTTCAGCTTTAAGAATGAATGTAAGCCATTATGGGCACTGTTGTAGTATAATGAGGAATTTTAAACCTATTACCTTCAAAAAAAAAAAAAAAACTTGACTTGAAGACTTGTTCATTCTGTGACTTGAAATGATCTGTCAAAGAAAGAAAACACCAGCTTTTTAGATTTTTTCTTGTAGAAAATAAAATGCACAGTAGTTGTACAGTACATTTGAAGTGTGAGGTTTTTTCCAGTTGCATATTTTCACGCATTACATCTAAATAGCAGTTTCCACAGCCCAAACACTTTGCGATCTATCTAATACATTCTACACTGGTCATAATAACAGAGATGTTATTGTAGTAGCTATTCATTAAGCATATGAGCATTTACTATTCTGCAGTTCAACAGTATTTCCATCCCACATAAATGTTATATTGTGTGTTTTCAAGAACATCAGATATTTTGAATCGAGTTTTAAAGATATTTTAAATATGATTAATATGTATTTGGCTTATATCTGCCAAATGTGTTCAGGAATAACAATTCCCTAACTATGTTATAATAAAGAGTGAATTTCCTGGCAGAAAAATCAAATGACCTGGAATCTCGGGGATTCACTAATCAGTTTGAAAAATTCACAAATACAACACAACTCCAAGCAGAATAGTGGATTTCAACATCAACAGTTTTAGTGCCCTCTATGGGCTAAATTTGATGAACGTCCTCAGCTGACCCCAGTGCCTATGTTTGAAGTTTATATTACACAGTTCAATTTCCAAACTTGCTTGTTTCTGCAAAACTCAAGAATCAGGCTTCCCTGGATATCTTGTCAGGATTGTCCACACATAATATTCACCTTATATAGTGTATTTTGCATACACATCTTGCAAATAAGTAGTTTATTCCAATGCTGTATACATATTTTAAACTAAAAATAAAGTGTAAAAATCATTTCAGTCCAATTTTTATGTATTAATAAGAGATTTATTTACAATTATACTTAAGTATACTTGATATGTCTGAATTGGGAAACAGCACACCACTCTTACTGTTTCTAAGATTTGGTAAAAGTACTGTAGCTTGTATGCAGTTCTGAAATTCAGTGTGTGTACACTTAGCCTATATTTAATCTTTTGATCAAGATATACTTCATTTTTTTTTTTTAGATCAAGTAGCCTATTAAATAATTCTTTCATTCAGAATATAACTAGCCAATGTTTTACATACTCTTTTATATAATTTGCATGTTCATGTTTAAAAAGTCAGCTTTGATGTTGATCAGCTTCCCTTAAAACATTTATTTTAATATAAGTAGACTTAAGTAAAGTATATTTTCCAAATATGTGGTAAGTATACTCATATTAATGCACCAGTGGTATACTTCTACATATACTTGTATATGTATGTGATTTCAATACTTCTTCGGGGTCAGTTGACCTGGTTAGTTTATAAAACTATTCTCTCATGTGTACTCTGTATGCTTTCATGTGTAACAATAGCAAACTTTAAAACAAGTCAACTTATAGGTATAGAAATATTTAATAACTTATACTTCTAATCCATTTGTGTGTGTGTGTGTGTGTGTGTGAAAGTGCATTTTGAAGAATATGCTCAGCTAATTTGCACCAAGTATGCACTGAAAAGAATGGAGTGCATTTTCATAAACTAAAATGTCACCAAATACATATCCAGGTCATTTCACCACAAATTATAAAAAATTAGAAATTATATTCTAGCATAAAGATTCATTGCACCGTGACATTATTTTGTTGGCATTAGTTGTGATTTTCATTAGGCCTACTGTAATACAGTTATAAATTAGAGCAAGCATACTTTACAATTCAAATATTAGCATTTGTTTGCATTGCAAAAAATATTGTTTAGACATTACTGTTTGTAGGCTGTTTAGTTGATCATAAATTACTTAATAAAAGCTTTATTATTAAACTGTTATTAGTATTGTTGCATTAACCATCCTGACACTTGTCCTAAATGTGTGTTTCAAAATAGCGTTTCTGTCTCGCAGGAGCCCTGCCAGCTGCCGTAGGTTCTCGAGCGCGTGCGTGACGCAGCAGCGTCCAACGGTCAGAAGAATTTTCACAGGCAATATGGCGACTTCGGAGCCGGTAAGAGGGAGCGGATTTCTTTCATTTAGGGCTTCCCGGCGACCAGAAATGGTAAAGCGGTGTCTTTCATGTTGTCTGCGGGACGTGTTTAACCCGTGAGCTGCAATGTTAACATCTGGAGGTGTCCTTCGGGCGCTGCGTGGGGTTTCGGGGCGCCACTGCTGTTGGTGACTTTAGAGACAGGGAGGGTCCGGACAACGACAATTCATCAGTCCTCGCACCCCTTCACGGGTAACCTCGGATCAGCGTAATGATACCGTAACGCTTTCAGTGTGGATGGCGACGGGTTTTCTGTCGTCTGGACGTGTTGAGATCAGATCCCAGACATCTGGACACGTGTGATCACGGCTAACAGTGATCGGCTAGCGCGCGCACTCGTGGCTGCTTCAAACCGCTCATATTTCATCATTTCAATGAAATGTGACGTTTGAGTGTGCGCGACTGCATTAACCGTTTAGTTTGATTCCGTAAATAGCTTGAAAGTCATTGATCGCTGGAATAAGTGAGCATGTGTTTGGAGAAGCTTATACCGAAGCTGACAGTAGAGGGTGTGTGACTCAAACTGAGCTGGAGATGAGCCCGAGTAACGTTAGTGTGTGATCAGCTGGCTACTACACTGTGTGAAGGACAGGCTGTGATCGAGATAGCGGTCTTGGTAACAGGCCTGAAGCTCCAGTCAGTCTGATCAGATGTCCTGAAGGGTTTAGTGGACAATAGTTAGCTATTGCAACAGCTGTTGTCATTTAGTATCTTTGCTGTTTATCTAAAGAAAGATGTCACATTGTTCAAGAGCACATTTAGCAGGGCAGACCAACTGCAGCTCAGTTTAAGACCTTTCAGTTTTTTACCGTCTTGGAAAAATCTGGGGTTATCTAGGAATTTTAAAATAGTTGTGGAAGTTTTTTTTTCTGCCCTGCCACTTTTTGTGAATTAAAACTGAAACTGACTTGGAAAAGGGAAACTAAACTGTTTTATTGTTTTGCATTTATGCAGCGAGGAACTGAAAATGAAGAAGGATGTGCTGATAGTCCTGCGACTGCTGCTGTGATGAGTCCTGAACAGTACATCAAACACCCTTTGCAAAACAGGTAAACTTATTTCACTTCTGTGTAATATTATCTGATGTTCCCAATCTGGAACACATGCTGTGCTGGGCGCAGATGACTTAATGCAGTCCTAGTACGTAAGGGGTCACAGCCTATGTGGCCCTGGGACCATGGGGACACATGGAGAGAGTCACAGAGGTGGCAGTAGTGTTTAGTGATGTTCTGAGCTCAGAAGTCATATGAGCGATGGATACGGTGGCCGTCCGCCAGCATGCTGCAGGAAGTGCTGAGCTCACATGTTGAGCCGTCTCATTCCAGCCCTTTCTGACTTTTCACTGCCCTTGGCCTATTCCTGTGATATACAGATCTGCGAGGACCTTTATTCAATATGAAAGCTATCACTCAAAGCTGTCTACTGAAAGATAGACTGCAGCATTTACATTTCAGCTTGTATTGCAAGGCAGTCATTTTCAGAATTATTTTTTTTCCTTTTAGTTCATAGTTAGATAACCAAAAGTTCAAAGTTCAGCACAGGTCAAGGCTACAGTACAGATATCCCTGCAGTATCTGTGATGAGGTGCATCTGTCAGATCCCCAGCTCTCTCTCTCTCTCTGCTGGTTTCATCATCCTCTTATTATAACCCATAACAATAGGAGTTTTAGTTTAGTGGAGCTGCATTGTTTCTCTGCCCTTTTTCTTTTATACTTCTGGATAGAATGAATCATTGTTGAAGGTGAAAATTCACTTTTGTTCTTTTTATGCACTAGATGTTTTTGGAAGAAGTGTCTTATGCTCACCAAGGCTGCATTTATTTTACTGCAAAAAAGTGAAAACGGAAATACGATTACAATTTAAAATAATTGTTTTTATTTTAATGTAATAAAAAATGTATTTCATTCCTGTAATGCAAAGCTTAATTTTTCAGCTTCACATGATCCTTCAGAAACCCTTCTAATATACTGATTTCCTTCTCGAGAAACAATTCTTATCAATTTTGTATTATCAGTAGTTTGATTCATCAGTAGAACACTTTGATTGAAAAGTTTAGTTGAAAAAGAAAGCTGAATTTGAGAAGGACTAGTATTAGCTTGAGTGACATCAACGTTCAAGCTGCATGAACTCCACAGGTTTCAATCATGTTCTCCAACCTGATTCAAGATGATCTAAAGCAGCAGTAGAACTTCTTACCATCTATACAGAGTCACATGATCAGTTTATACTATACTCTATAATAACACTGTAACCAGTAATATTTCTAATTTTGTTGTTCAGCCATGGTTTGACAGTATGAGTCCTCTCGTTGAAAGCTTCTGCATAAATATTAAAGGAGTGACCCAAAGAGACCTGTGCTCACTGTCCTTATTTACGTCCCTGTAGATGGGCTCTGTGGTATTTCAAAAATGACAAGAGCAAAAGTTGGACAGAAAATCTGCGTCTTATCTCCAAGTTTGACACGGTAGAAGATTTCTGGGCGTAAGTGTTTTTCCTTGTCTTGTATTGAAGTCACATTATCGGCACTTTTTTCCTTCTAACAAAGCTTGAAACTCTGAGTGGCAGATCATGATGGATTTGACTTGACACCATGTCATTACACTCCTCAGATTATACAATCACATACAGCAGCCCAGTAAACTTGGATTTGGATGTGACTACTCTTTATTTAAGGTAAGATGAGAAAGTGTGTGACCGTATATGGCCAAACTGAAATGTGTGGTTGATTATTAACCAAACATTATATTGCAAAACTTTCTGAAATACTGCGGGCATCACTCTGGCCATGTCACTGCTTATTTCATTATCTGCATGCTGATAGAGAGTCAGTAATAATGACAAAACACTGGATTATTTTGTATGTCCCAGGATGGTATTAAACCCATGTGGGAAGATGACAGGAATAAACTCGGAGGAAGATGGTTAATGACCCTCAACAAACAGCAACGACACAATGACCTTGACCGCTTCTGGATGGAGACCGTAAGAGTTTAGCTTTTTCACATGACATGACACAGCCAAGTATAGTGACTCATACTCCGAATTCATGCTCTGCATTTAACCCATCCAAAGTGCACACACACACAGCAGTGAACACACACACACTGTGAACACACACCCAGAGCAGTGTGCAGCCATTTATGCTGCGGCGCCAGGGGAGCAGTTGGGGTTCATTGCCTTGCTCAAAGGCACCTCAGTTGTGGAATTGCCGGCCCAAGACTCGAACCCACAACCATAGGGTTAGGAGTCAAACTCTCTCACCATTAGGCCACGACTTCCCAAATAAGTGGACAGCTCAGTTTGTGATGTCAACCTCATACTGTCTGTCCGTGTGGTTTGCAGCTGTTGTGTTTAATCGGAGAAATCTTTGATGAGGCCAGTGAAGACGTGTGTGGAGCTGTGGTCAATGTCAGGCCAAAGGGGGATAAAATATCCATCTGGACGGGCAACTGCCAGAACAGAGACGCCATCATGACAATAGGGTATGTGGCTTACTTTGTTTAACTCCCACTAGGACATACATATTGTTGAAAAATGTAAAGTACAAGTTGAAGCAAATTAAATGTTTCCAGAAATAACTACGGTTCAAAATTTGGGAAACAATATTGTGACATTTTGAAAGAACATGCTCCCCAAGGCTGCAATTATTTGATGAAAAATACAGTAAAAACAGCAATATTGTGAAATATTAGTGCAATTTAGAATAAGTGGTCATTTTTTAAAGTAATTTATTCCTGTGATTTTAAAGCTGAATTTTCATGATACTTCAAAAATCTTGATATTGCGCTCAAGAAACATTTCTTATTATTATCATAATTGAAAACGGTTGTGGTAAATGTGATATATTTTTTAGAATTCTTTGATAAATAGAATATAGATCTTTTGAAAAATTATTAATGTCTTTATCAATTTAATGTATCTTTTTTGAATAAAGAAATCCAACCCGAGATGTGTTGTTCAGCTGATATTTGATCTAAATATGCTGATATCTAGCAGTTTCTGTACTGATGCCTTCATTGTGATGCGAAATCTGTTGTTCTTCCCCTTTAGGCAACAATACAAAGAGCGTTTGAGTCTCCCAATCAAAATGCTCATCGGATACCAGTCACATGACGACACCTCTAGCAAAAGTGGCTCTACAACAAAGAACATGTACTCCGTTTGAAGAAAACTCATTTCAACTCATTGTAGGTTTATAAAATTCCAAATTTACATCACATTAATACTTTTGAGTTGTCAACAACTGTAGTGTCCTTCCTTTTTAAGAAAATGTAAAAAAAAAAAAAAAAAAAAGTCAAATATGTAAATGTAGTGCTCTCCAGCCTGAAATGATCGGCACCGTTGCAGTGTGGATCAGGGACGTCTACTTGTCTAGACCTGAGAGAGGACCGCATCAGATAACGCTGTATGAGTTGAGCTAGATGTTACTGATATCATTATCGTCATTTGGGAGAGTTTTAAGGACTAATCGAGACTTAACTAGCTGAAGAGTTTCTAAGGCTTAGATAAGAGACATGCCGTTCTTTGCTTTAACATTTCTTTCTCACCATCAGACGAACAAATAAACCCACAACTTAATCCACATGGACATTGATAGGGCCGAACTGTTTTAGCATGCTTTGTTTGGAGGTGTTTGGCATGAGAAGTGATTGCAGAGGCTCCTGCAGACTGACTTATCTTAAAGGTTTGTAAAGGATTACTTTCGGTCGCGCTCCAAGTTTGGAATTTGGAGGAGTGGTCATTTATTCTTTCAGCTATGCTGGAATTGTGGCATCTTGCTTGTAGACTTATCTAACAGTTGTGCTTCTCCTCTTCATCTATTTATGATATGCATTACAATTGAACTATGTAGTGAGAGGAACACCGGGAAAATCAAGCTCCTGTTTTCTTGCAGTTATTTTTTTGAAGTTCTTGGCAATGTTGACTACTGCTTGCTGTTTTTTTGTTTATTTGTACTACCGTACTACTTTTCTTTTTCCTCCAGTGTATTCAGTGAATGCCTGGACATACTTGCTTTTAGGTTTGCTACCACCTGTCCCCTTATTGATACTGTAGACATCTTCTAGTTTTCCCCACTCTTTGGATCAGAGAAAGAAGAAAGGATGTTCATTGTGAATTTATTTTGCTCATAATGTATCTTTATTATCTGTGATTCCAGGATGTATATGACCTTATTTCAAAGTAAAAGTTATGTGCTTTGCATTAACATGTGCATTTCTTCCTGAATATTTATTCTCTTGACTCAAACCTATCTTGAAATTAAACAAATGTGTAATGTGTTGTCATCTGCACAAATACATTTAACCAATCAGGTAAACTAATAGAGTTCTGCAGGTATGATGTGTTTGTAGGCAAAACCATAAGCTTGCCTCACGCAGGTTCTCTCGATTAAAAAAGCCACTAGGATTTGGATTATTACAGAAAATAAACTCTGAGGCCAATAAAAGTGGACAAATCTTAAATAAGTTAATTTATTTAATAAAAATACATTTTGATTATCAAGGTAATCTTCACAAATGAACACAGCTTCTATAGATTCTAAAGCCTAGATACAGTCACCATGAGTAAAAAGGTTGCACAACATTAACATGGCCATCACTAAGCTCTCTCTCTCTAATAAAAAAAGTAAATGTCATAAATCATAAATGTAAATGCAACGAATGTTAAAGCCAACTAATGAGTGGATAATTTTTCTTGTTCAGAGTGAAGAAACAACCCCTTTTTTTGTCTTATTTAGCCCCGTTTTAGCAACCCCCTACAAAAAATTAAATCACATGAGTTTTCCTGATATGTTTTATGTTGTAAAATATAAAGTCAAAATACCTTGAGCTTGTGTTTACCACACACATAGACTTTGGCTCAACAGTGCAAAAATGTGAACAGGTTTTAGGACTCATTGCTTTCAGAACTCTACTTCATTCTTTACTACAGGAGCAAAGTCCTCAGCTGCAGCAGTATGTGTACATAACCTTTCTAAACAAATTCACTCCTCCACCTTGACTTTGAATGTTGAGCTGTGCTGCATCTCCTCTCCCTGCTCTGGAAGTTACCATAAAGCAGATTGTAAGTTAATGTCATATTTGGTTGTGAAAATGTTGAGTCTACATGGCCAGTAGTTTACAGACTGCATTATTTAATAATAAAAACGGCAATAAGGGAACTACGTTTTAGATGATTACCCCATTAAACCTGACCAGTTTAACAGCATTAACAGAAAAACAACGATAAGAGTTGGAGCTTCACCCGCCCAAGTGAATTACTTACAAGAGTGGTTTTCTTAGTTAAACACAATGGGTGTGTCAGAATTACACAGAACAGGTGTTTCAAACGTTAGTACTTACATTTAATTATTGTACATTACTCCTGGCATTAATACCTGTGTGTGTGTGTGTGTGTGTGTATGTGTGTTTGGTAAGATCCAGCTGGCCATTATTCTGTTAAACCATTCAGATTTCAGGGAATCTTAATATTATAGGTATTTGTCAACAGGAGGTTTATCTCTAGATTATTTTAAGCAGCATTACAACATTAAACACAACTACATTTCAACAGTCAAATTCATGTAAACTTAATTGTCATAAGTGCATCTTAACATCGAAAACTCATAATGCTGAGTACTTCTATATAAAACTAAATAGCAACTATGATACAGAGGCTAAATACACCGGCTCTTTGTGGCTGGACCACTTAGCTATGGTCCTCCTAATTTGACCATAGAGTCTCTGAATTGAAGTTCTGACATATTAATAAGGTATAATGCAAAAATAATTGAATTTGAGAGAAACCTGTGACTACAAATGGGTTATCCTTACCTTGTCACCTTGTGACACTTTATTGATTTCCACATTATCATTATCACTTGATTCGATTAAGAGTGTGAGGTAAACTTAACAATCTTTTGAGCAACATGCACCAACCAAGTTACTCTTGCTCACAGAAAGTCAAATATTGCATTTGCAAGGTATTCTTGTAGTTATATGATACAGAATTTTGTAAAGTAAAGATGCTTAGGAAGAAACTAGTAGTAAAAAGTGCCTGTTGTGTATCCTGCTCCAAAGTAAATTTCAGTGCTTGCATTCTCAAGAGGAAGTGTGTGCATTATATTGCAACTTGAAAAGTATGTGCAATCCCTTTACAATTTTCCAAATGTCTCCTGAGTAGATCTTCTGTTTGAATGAAGTTGCATTTAAAATGTCTTATATTATGAATCCATAACAGGAAAACTATGAATACCATAGAGTCTGGATGGATTTTATACATTAAGACATAATGAGTGTTTTCTCTTCTTCTTTCTTTGCTAAAAGCACTGAAAGCATTGATGAGGAGAAAAAGTAGAACTCCACAAAGTAGCTGAGTTCATAGAGCTCCAGATTGACACACAGAAACCATTCAAACACAGCAGAGATGTGTTTGTAGAAGTAATCCTCCTGGATGAAGAAGATGCCATCTGATGAAAGAAGAGTTATGGAGCAAAACACCTGTGATTTCAATAGCGTTGTAATGATGTCAATGGGTTAGTCATCATTGACTCACCCTCATGTAGTTCCAAACCTGTATGACTGTGGAACATAGAAGAAGGTATTTTGAAGAATGTTGGTGACAATAACAGGTAGGGACAAAAAATGCAAAGGGCTTCAATGGGAACTTAAACTGGTTATCAATGTTCTTCAAAATATCCTCTTTAGTTTTCACAGAAGAAAGAAATGCAGACAGGAGGGGTGAGTTAATGATGACAGTTGCCCCAACGTTTTTTGATCAGAGAATCCTGAATAAGAAATATTTCTTAAGCAGCATAGACTATTTTATGAAGGTTCATGTGACACTGAAGACTGGAGTAATGATGCTGAAAATACAGCTTTTATCACAAGAATAAATTCAATTACATTCACGTGTGTGTGTGTATGTGTATATATATATATATATATATATATATATATATATATATATATATATATAATTTGAATAAAATATTTATTTTAAATAATTATTGCAAGTAGTTTTTACTTTTTAAGACTTTAAAGAAAACATATTTTTACCATACATAATATAAGTCTCTGGTGTCCCCAGAATGCGTCTCTGAAGTTTCATCTCAAAATACCACACAGATATTTTATTATATAACTTTAAAAATGCATATTTTGAGTGGAATCTGAAACGCTATCTCGCAGGCCTGTCTCTTTAAATGCAAATGAGCTGCTGCTCCCCACCCCCTTTTCCAGAATAGAGCTGCTGCCATTACAGCTTGGACCTGCTGAAAACGTCTGTTTTGGTTCTGGTTAACTGTTTATCGCGCTGAAATCATGCGTTTTAAACCAACTTCTGATATAGGGTTTTCTGAGTGCACACCTGAAGAACAGAAAAGGTCTGTCACAGCATGTGAGTATTAAACTAAGTTCTCCTTCACACAGAAGTTAACGTTAAAAACACACATCCGTTACAAAAAAAGTTGGTTAAGTCTGTGAAGGTAAACTGCTGGTAAATAAATCGCATGTTTAGTTTATATCTGTGTGGCAGAAGCGATATACAATAAAATTATTTATAATATAAATCAATAATCTTACTGCTCTCTTGTCTCCTCTGAGACTGGGATTCTTAATAAAGTTCTGTGCTCGTCTGTGCAGCCAAAGACACAACAGTTAAAAAGTTTTGCTCAAACTTTTCGCCATGGCCTTACATCTAGTACATGTTGTCCCTTGGGAAATCAAAATGAAGGTGCAGTGGGTGGAAACTTACAAATTAAGGGGCGGTAATATTATAATGAGATCCCTTTGCAACGTCACTGGGTTAGCAACATCAGACACATCTTTTTTTTTTCTTTTCTTTTTTTTGATGCTTGCAGAAAAAGGCTTACGTTACCAAAACAAAGTTACTGGGTAAATCTGTTTCAGATTTCCTTGGTTGGTAGACATGGAATCTGATTATTATAGCACGTAAAACCTGGAAAAGTCAGATTTTTATGATATGTCACCTTTAAATTTTTTTTTTTCAATTTTACCAATCCCAGATTTTTGAGCGGTAGTGTACTTGTTTTTTTCCTTTTAAACCTATTTTTTAAACCTATTTTTAAACCTAACGTTTTCGTGAATGAGTCTCTGCTTTATTTCTTTAAAATAATTGCCGCTTGATTTGATGTTTTAATATATAATGCAATGACATACATTTTAAAGTGTTTTTCAAGTGTACAAATACTTGTCGGTGCCGGTTTATATCTGAAAATATATAATTGCTTAATTTAGGATTTTTCTAAGCATAGACATACTGGACCACAATTAAAAAAAAAGAATAGCATTACCATGCAAAATATTTTGAACATAAAAGGATACAGAGAATGGTGACAGAAATCTGGATGAATGAGGAGATGATGCGTAGTGGATAGAGAACATTTTCACATCCCGTCAGCATACATTTACTAGTGAGGGAGGTCAGGATGGTCATGTACAGACACACAAACACAAAGCTCACAGCAGCACCCAGGTAATGCAGTAACATCAGCTCTGCTGGCTGCAAGAAAACACAGGAAACAACATCTGTTTGGTTATTTCACAACACATTCTTAAAAGCAAAGATTCCAAAAGGTGAGTTTCACAGTGATGTCATAGAACGGAGGTGTCAGACTAAATTCCTGGAGGGCCGGAGCCGTGTAGAGATTTGTTCCAACCCTGCTTCAACACACATACCATGTAGTTTTCAAATAAGCCTGAACAACTTGATTAGTTTGATTAGGTGTGTTTAATTGGGTTGAATATAAACTCTGCTGACCTCCGGCCCTCCAGGAATTGAGTTTGACACACCTGCAGAGGAAACATGTTGGGTTCCTCAAATAACCTTTCAGTGCTTCTTAAAAGAGACATTTTTTAATGTCTGTGATAAACGTTTAAAAAATCTAAAGAATGTTTTTCACTGCAAAGAATCTTGATCTTGAATTGCCTGGGTATGAATCAAATTTCAGCAAATTTTCATTTCCGGGTGAACTATTCCTTTAAGAATTCTTGTAATGATTTATCATCACTTATGAAATTAGTTAATGATATCATCTGTACTCACATTGCAGTTTCCTGCCATGAATGCGCTCACAGACACCACACAGCCTAAAATCATTGCAATCTTACTGAGAAGAGAATGAACACTGTTCCTGTCCAGGATGTGCGCATGATGAAAAACACAGAAAATCAGAACTGCGGGGATAAAGATAAAATGTATTAAAAAAAACATCTGCAAATCACAATTAAATTCTCTACCATGGGTGTCTTTTTTTCAAGACACAGATATGCAAAATAATATGAAAGCAATATATACCCACACAAAAAAGAACCAGCATTGATTGTTGCTGTGAAAAGGGAGTTTTCTGGAAAGTTTGATCCACTTGTGCTGCAAAATAAGCAGAAAATGCCTGTCAAGCCTTTGGATTATGAAGTGGAAAATGACAGTGGTTTCAGGAGTCAATGTCTTATACAGACCTTACGGTGGGGACATTATCCATGGTGCAGCAAATCCCTGTTTCATTTGGGTGACATGAGTTTCTGTATTCCCTGATAAAACAATGTTATAATGAAACATGCATAACAGAAAGAAAACATTAAGCAATTCTGGTTGGACTTAATACTTTACCAGTTGGTAAGTGAGCAGACATGGTTATAACTTAATGCAAGTCCGTATCTGTAAAGACAAGAGATCCTTTAGAAACAAAATAATATAAAAATAGGCACTTTTAGTTGTTTAAAGTAGCATGTGCATTGAAGCTGATACGTAGAGTATATGAGAAAAATCTCCATTTTAATTTGTGAAAGAAAAAATAAACTACATGAAGGAAAATGTTTTATTGATACTCTGCATAATCACTTTAGGTAATACCAGGCCTTTTGTTTTTGTTCTTTTGGCAAATCATATAAATTTGTTTCTATATGTAGGGCTGTGTTATATTACTTTTTGCCAAGACCACAGGAAAAATACTTATAGGGGTCATTTGGTATGGCTAAAAAACATTATTTGGTGTAATGAAAGGTGTTTATGCGGTATAAGGTAAAAAAAAAAAAAAAAAACATTATTTTCCACATAATTTACATTATTGTTTCTCCTCTATTCCCCACCTTCTGAAACTCATCTTTTTTTTTTTTTCAAAGTTCATTGTCCTGAAAGCAAGGTTTGCTCTGATTGGCCAGCAATCCAGTGCATTGTGATGCACTGTGATGACATCCCGGTGGTGTGACGAGACAAAACCAATAAAAATCCAGTGGGAACTTAATTCATGATTATAATGACTTATACTGTTTACGCATTGCGTTGCATATCACACCGCGTAAACAAAACCATGTCTGCATGTTTGATCGGAGAAACGACAAACAACAAGCACTACTCTACACAGCTCAAATCTCACATTTAAATCATCAGGTGCAAACTCTTAAAACATGTACTCGTACTTATAGACTGTGAATCAGAAGCGCCAGACTGTCCTTGCAAAGTTGGAATTGCCCCACTTTATAGAAAAAGCCATTATGCCATAGACAACATTGTAGGCTACTGGTTCAGAAAACAGTCCTCATCCTCCATAAAATGCGATGCACACATCTGAATATTAGGGTTGAACTGTTCTGGAACAGTGTTGTAAATTCAACTGAACCACTGATTTCTAGTTGTGTCCTCTGTTGGAAGACCAAACAAAGTGTTTTTACTTTCACAACGAAACACACAGCCCCTTCACAACATGGCGCCCAACAGCGAGAATTGAAGTTAGGCCTTTTTTCTTTGCGTGCACATTTGGGCGGCGTTATGAAAATCTTCCCACGTCATAGACGTGGGGCCGTGTTTAAGGAGGGAGTGGTTGATTCTCAACTTTTTTATTTATTATAGCATATCATTTTGAGACTTGAGTCTTTGCAACTTTACAGATCTTCTTTATGCACCAGGAGCTCGTAACACTCCAAAGAGAAAGGGAAAAACTGAAATCACATCATATGACCCCTTTAAATCAGACACAAAATAATACAAATGTATTGCTGTGGTAGTAGCATGTTTTGTTGTTTCTGTGCTCATTCTGTTCAGTGTTCTTGCTCTAGCAGAGATGCATCGGGATTGTTTAATTAGTAACCCGGCACCTGTTTACAGAGCATGACTCAGAGATTGATTAGTGCTTAACAGTGCATGTGAAAATTGGTCTTCGATCAGATAACAGAAAAGACCAGCCTTGAGTTTTTCTGATCCTGACTTTGGTTAGTGTCATGATGCTTATGACATCAGCACTGAATTTACTTCCCTCTTGTTTTTGCTTTGCTGTTAAGCTGGTTATGCAACAATCATTTACACGTCACCATCAATGTCAATGTAGATATTAATACATTTTGACTGAGACATTGTAAATTATGATTAAAACTATGCCTATCTATCTATCTATTATTCTCAGCAATAGTGAACAGATACTGTATAAGAGCTAATAATAGTGATGCACAAATTTGAATAGTAATAAAAGACTTCAACAAACATTTCTATCAGAGTTAAAGTTGACTTACGAACCATACACATTATAATATGTAATCTAAATTGAGAGAAATGGCAAATAATCTTGTCAACTCACACTGTCCAACACCCGATGAATGAGACGGCACACAGAACAATTGGTAAGATGACCCAAACAGCCATGTTTCTTTGAGAGAGTCCGTTCAAGAAAAAAGTAAAGTGCTGATAATCTCAGAAGTGATCCTTCCACGGAGGTCTTGAAAAATTGACTGACATATTAGCCCTTCAAAAACACGCAAACACGTCCTTTAGCATCTTTCACTTGTCTGCTGGCCTTATCAGTTCTGTGTCTTCTACCAGATGAGCAACATTCTTACTCTGAGACATGCCACCAAATCCAGCCACTCCTCTATTGTAATCACCTTCTTTAAGACAAGAAAATATAACAGCCACAAGGAAACTTCGGTTGAGTCAACTCAGTCTTGTCCCATTGTTGACTTATGATCTTACTCATAGCTGTCCTGAGAGCTTGTTAGTTTAAAGCAGTGGCTCTCAGACTGCTCAACCCAAATCACAACAGCGAAGGGTCACAGAGTCACAGTCCATTTTTAAGAACTAGAAAAATATACTTTGAGTGAAATGGGACTGTGGACAACATACACATTACAATAATTTGATTGATGCCAGTGTATAAATCATACTGCTGCTCAGTCAGTCTTTGGATTGGCCCTTTTGCAAGTCTATGAAAAGACCCAAGAGTAGCATCTAAGACACGTGCCTACTTTAAAATAACATTTATAAAGATTTGCACTGCAATGTAGCCTAATACAAAATGGTTAACATGCATTGCATTTTATAAATAGTCTTGCAGTTCAACAAATTAATATCGAATACATTTTTAGAATCTCTTAGAAAGCCTTAGTCTAAAGTGTATACACAACCTTTATGAAAGGAAATGTAAGGCAGAATGTGAGCGACTGACAGGCTGACCATTCATTACATTGCATCTGTTTGTTTTCTTTTTGTCATAGGCCTATGAAGTGAATGCTGGAACTGGCATCTGTCTATTATCTCTCTAACATCTCATTTTGTGTGATGCAAAAGAGAACTCAGGCGAAGTTTAACTAACAATGAATTTGAGTAAAACCTTACGTTAGGGTAATAAAAATTTTCGTTTTTATTTTGAGGTAACATTTGGTAAGCTATCCCTTTAAGAAGTGCGCTGCGCCTCTTTCATGTCAGGTGCAATGCAGTTGTTTTGACGTAATTAACTCTGAGTTCGCACCACTGATCTATATTGTGGTTCGTACTCATTTCAACACATATTTGTATAAAGACTAGATATATTTTAATTACACGCACTATTAATTTAACATACACACAGGCGTATTTTTCAGCAGGAGAATTACTGTCCGCTTCGGGGTCCTAAATTTCAAAACAATCGAAATGGCGGCGTCTGTAAGATGGAGTCTGTTGCGCTTCATGCGCTCACATCATTTGAGGTTAGAAATGACATACTGCATCTTTTAAAGTATTCAAATCCAAGATTTGAAGTGTATGGTTGCGTAATATAATGTGATGTGACGATTGTGCTGGTTTACCATAGTAACCATAGTTTCACCAAAATACTACAGTTAAACGATTACCTTGGTATTAACTTCAGCTGTCACACACTCTGTGTGTGTGTCTTTTTTGCCTTTACAGTGTGTGTAGAGACTAATCGTCTGTTTTCTCTTAGATTGCCTGTAAATGACAGAAATCAGCGTTATTCAGTGTGGTCTGCCCACAGAATACAGTCTCAACTGTATGAATTCAAGCCATTCTTAGGTCAGGCATTTTATTTTTTTTACCTCATATCCTCTTTAATCCATAACAAACCACTTTTGATGAATTCAAGTTTGTAATGCTGTTGAATTTAATATCTTAAAGCCCTGTAATCTTGCTTTTTTTATTGCAGTGCGAAACCTTTCAGTTGTAACTCAAGACACCCCAAACCCCAGAAGTCTGAAGTTTCTTCCTGGTAAACCTGTTCTGGGGATGGGGACTCGAGATTTCCCAACATCAAACTCGGCTGAGAGTTTCCCTTTAGCCAGGTGAGCTTCACTGTAGAAGTATAGTGTCCTTCTGCAAGCAGTCATTTGAATGTAATCTTACTGTGCATTAAAATACCTTTGTTATAATCATCCAACAGGGATCTTTTCCAAATTGAAGGCATAAAAAGTGTCTTTTATGGCCCAGATTTTATCACATTGACTAAGGTAGCATTCCCAGATAAAGTTTGTTTGATTGTTAGCCTGTTTGAATGCTGGATTTAACTATATGAATGTGCTGTAACTTCTTAAAGACAGACGATGATGTTGAATGGACAGACATTAAGCGACATGCGATTGAGGTCATTACTAAGTTCTTTGAGAGTGGAGAGGCCATCACAACAGGAGCAACTCACGCTGAGAGCAGTGAGCAAACACTGACTTAACATTAACACAGATCCACTAACTACATTCTGATGCATTGTATTTCAAATCTGTTTCTTTATTTCTTTATTCTTCAGGTGTTACAGAAGATGATGATGAAGTTGTCTTAATGATAAAGGAACTTTTAGACACACGGATCAGGTATGTTTGTATTGTTTTGATTTAATATATTCTACGGTTTAAAAGTTTGTGGTCGGTAAGTTTTCTTTTTTTTATTGTGCAAGCCGGATTCATTAAATTGATCCAAAGTGGTTTCTTAGATGTTTTACAAAAACACCATCATTTAAAATAAACGCTGTTTACACATCAAGTGTCACTGAAGACTAGTGCAATGATGCTGAAAATTCAGCTTTGACACCACAGGAATAAATTACATTGTAAAATATAATAAAACAGTTATAGTTTAAATAGTTCATTCCAAAACTGTATTGAAAGCATGTTAATCTTTATTTAGTTTTGCCACTTAAACAATTATTAATTTAGAATTTTAGAATGTCAATACAAGCCACTAGCATGAAAAGCTTTTAGAAAAAATGACTGCATGCGTGGATAAGACATTTAAATCAGTAGCTAGTTATGTGTTGAAGGTTTTTAGATGAGCAGCAGAGCTCAGTGCTGTGTCTGCTTTCCTTCAGACCCACGGTTCAGGAGGATGGTGGAGATGTTATATTCAAAGGCTTTGAGGATGGCACAGTGAAGCTGAAGCTGGTTGGCTCCTGTACAGGATGTCCCAGCTCCACAGTTACCCTAAAAAATGGCATCCAGAACATGCTGCAGTTTTATATTCCTGAGGTGGACATGGTAGAACAGGTAATCTATTCATGAGAACATCTTTTGCATATTGTAACTACAGTGATCATGACTTTCATTATTGTGTGTGTTTTTTTCTTTTATTCAATAAGGTTGAGGATGAAGTGGATGAGATCAACATGAAAGTGTTTACAGAACTGGACAAGACACTGCAAGACTCATAGTATGAGATCCAGCTCTGAAGGACACACAATTCAATTGTTGTCATAATTCTAGTGGGATTCACACACTCCATAGGGATGCTGTACATTTAAGTTGCAGAATCTATATAGAATATACTGTAATATTTAACCAAGCTCAAAGCTGTAAGTTTTTCTGTTTTTAATATGATTGCAAGTGCACTCACTGAGTTACAAGGAGTCTTAACTAGTTTGCTACTTGTCTGACAGAAAAGGTTAACTTGAAGACGGTTATGCTTTTAATTGCAATGTTCATTGAACACTGAAATTTCACCTAGACGTCTAGTGAGTGCAGTAATTCTTTTATAGCATGAAAACAATGCTGGGATCCTGATGCATTCTTAAACCTGATATGGTCACTTGAAGGAATGCAGATCTTTAAGAGGCTTTGAGAATGTGGTCAGTTGTGAACGTCTGTATTCATGATCATCTACGGCTGACATCCAGAAGTTCTGGAGGACCTATAATGAAATAAAACAGTTGTGTATAAATTATTCATTGTCTTGGTGTAGATATTCGTCCTACTGTTTACCACTATTTTCTTTGAATGTTTATCTGTCTGCATTTTTTTAAGCTTCTGTTTTATACTCTGTTTTCCATTTGAGCATAAAAAAGTCAGCATGTTTATGAACCAGCCTGTTTCACTAATTACTCCAGAATGAAAGATTTGAATATCCACGATAAAAATGCCCAGAAACAGTGTTTCAGAAGCACCTGTGGCATTAAATCATTTTGCGATATGAGCATCACACATCTAGATGGTGTACTTTTAAAACAAATTCTCAAATTGCTATTTTGCTTTTATGGACAGCAATATTTATGTAGTTAGTGTGTTTTACAAAAACAATTGGGAAATGTAATTTAGTGTCAAAAACAATCAGGATGTTGTGCCGTTTCCTCATAGAAATAATTTTAGAAACTTCAAACCTAAGAATGAAACTTGCTTGTTTACTACATAGTTGGAAAATCCTACTTATTATATATTTTTTATTTATTAAAAGAGTGTTCATTTATGAAAGCAATGGCCATAAACAGTCTTCATTTTCAGTTTGTCTAAAAGCTGACAAAAGATTCTCTCTGATCTCATTTGAGGGGAAAACATGATATTTAAATAAAGTGATTGAGAAATAATAAAATGACTAATAATAATAATATAAAAAACGGTTCAGTTATGTTTGTAGGACTGTTTTTCTTCGTTGTCGTGTGTCATCTGATCCTGGATCACCGTCGAACTGATGCGCTTCAGGCGAGCTGCGCATGCGCATCATCCAGACCTACAGTGTTTCTCTGCCGGTGAATGAGAGAGGACGGACGGTAAGCTGCGGCAATAACAGATCGCTTGCATGTTTACATATTGACTGGAGTTTTGATATAGTACTAATGCTTCATCGAGAACTTGCTTGTGTGTTAATCTGCGTTAATTGTATACACTTTTGAGGTGTAAAAGAGACACAAGACAGCGTGCTCATGCGAGGGCCCGTTTCTCAGACTGCTGAAAAACAAAACACTGCAGTCAGCACAGTTGTGCTGTACACACTACCACTGAGACTGCTGTTAAGTTTAAGTTATTACGCTTTATAGTGGCCGAGAGACGTAATACAAGGTTTTAAATGGTTTGGTCAGTGTTGTGTCGCCGCGTTAGCTGCTTAGCTTGCTGCATTGAGAATACATTGGTGTGCTAGGCTAGTGCAGATGAACGGTTTCATAGTAAAAGTGATTATTTGGGTCTTCACATAAAGGTCACGAAGAAGTTAATGTTGCGTAGTCGCTGTAGATCTGGACTTAAACTGAGTTTTAAAGCGGGAAGGGGGTTTAAAAAGTCTGTTGGTGTTCTGGAACTGACAGATGGCTTTGGCTGTGTTTCAAAATCTAGTGAGCTCCCTAAATAGACAGCATGTCCGAGTTTACATTTTTTTTAATTAGGTTTCAAACAATCTTGCAAACTTGACTGTTAACTATCAGTAAATTGCACAGAGCTTCTTTAAACCTGCTGTATTTATGAATCTGTACATTAAACAAAAGTCGTTGCTTTCTTTGAACGAAATAATTACATTTCATCCATCAAAGTTGAGAGAGATCCCTCACTAGGCAGCAGGTCAGAGTGCATTCAGAGTCACTGGCTCTTGAGATCATGATTAATTATTTAAATTATTTAACACAGCTCGCAGTTATCGGTTAATAAAACAAATCTTCACAGATTTTTAATTTAGTTTAAGTTAGTCTTTATAATAACCTAAATGTGTTAATAAACATTAGTATAATTGGAAGCTTGATCATTTTAAGCTATTATCAGCCCTACTTTCTGTTTCAAGTTTAAAAACAAGCATCTTACTGCAGCAGTAGTAATAAAATATCATATAGCTGTCTGATATATGGCTCGAGGGCCTTTTGATTGTTGTCTTTCTTGGGCAATAGGGGCCTTAAAGTTACAAAGATCAAGACTATTGACTGTGTGTCTTGTGATCATCCGCTGTGTTGTCTTGGCAAGCAGCCACTGAAACACACACTATATTTCAGGTCCTGTCCGTCCAGTTTTATGCTTGTACAGTTTAGAGCTTGCAGTTTTAGTTAGTAAATGATTATTTTCCTCGCAGGAAATAATCTTCCTCCTGATCCAGTGGAAAGCGTGAGCAGGTCTCCATGGCCCAATTCGGGGGTCAGAAGAACCCTCCGTGGGCGGCCCAGTTCGCCGCCACAGCAGTTTCACAGCCCGGCCACTCAGGACAGTCACTGGACCTGAACAGTTTACACTGTAAGTCATCATAAATGAACAAATACTTGAATCATTGGCACTGTGCTACTTTCGCTTTCAATTGCAATTTACTGAATGTTAGTCTAAATGTGCATTCATAGTCTCAAGCTTTATCTTTAATTTGTGAAGGTCAAAGTTCAAGATGTTTTATGTTTGGGTTTCTCTGAGTGGTCAAAGTTTGCTTGTGTTTGTCTGAATGTTGTTGCCAGCAGTTGCCATGTCCTTACTATCTCACACATTTCTCCCGTAGCGTTAGGAGTACAGCAGCCGTCCCTCTTGGGAGCGTCTCCTATGTACACTCAGCAGTCGGCTTTAGCCTCCCTCAACACACAGTCGGCTGCCAACTACCAGCTCTCGCAGCAGACTGCAGCGCTCCAGCAACAGGCCGCAGCAGCCGCTGCTGCAGCATTACAGCAGGTGAAGCCCTGGCTGTGATCCATCACCGTAATGCAGCTGGAGTAAATGCATAATAAAGCCTTTGGCTATGTTTGGAATAGCATACTAACATGCGGAATGTATAATTTATGAAGTATTCTACAGTATATAGTGTGTATACTGCGAATAGCATGCAATTATCCCTAATCCCTAGCGAATAACAATCAGCATTTTCATTTCTAGTGTCATGAAAGCATTTATTTGGGAAAACTAAGTAGTAAAGGGCTGCATGATTTTGGGGAAATCGTTTAGTTTTTTTGATGTAAATGTTTTTCTGATAAAAATTGTGTTTGCAATTTAAATGGGATAAAAATAATAACACAATTTAGATTTATATATAAATAAGGATAAGTAAATAATTTATTATTATTATTATCATTATTATTAAATAAAAAATATATACTGTTTATTTAAGCATAATAAAAATCAACAGTATATTACTATTCAAAAATTTCACTGTATAAAAAAAGAGTATTAAGGAAAATAATCGTCGTCATAATACATTTATTTTATATTAAAACCTTAAAATTGCTATAATAATATTAATGGCTGTCGTAAATTTCTTCATTTTTCAGACGTTAAATCATCAAACTTGTATTCTGCTGGAAGAACTGCAGGCAGATCTCTTAGACTGTTAAACATTTCTCATTACAATTGAGGGAAGATGGTTGCCAAATGCTGCATTCTCAAGTGCACTTTAAAGCAAACTCAGAGCAGATGCAGAAAGTTAGTGCGGCGCAGCATTTACTGTGAACCATGCCACTCACAAAACCTCGCTTCACTATTAAAAGATGCAGCACATATATTGATTTTAATTCAGTATCAGCCCTTGATATCTGACAATCGCAATGAGCCATATCGCAATTTCAGTTTTATTTCAATTAATCATGCAGCCCTAGTACACAATTATTATTTTCCAAAAATAGTAGTAGTTATACAGTGTGTGCTTTGCACTAACCTAATCTCATTCTGTTCACTGCAGAGCACAAAGTGCTTCCTCCATCAGTCTGAATTGTACTCGTATGCATTTCTAGCATGTTCAGTGTTGGAGTGCTGTAACCTGAGCCCCTCCTCCAGCCTGCAGTGAGCAGTCTTGAGTCACTGGTGTGTTTTATTTTAGTCGCAGATCAATTCAGCCCTGCAGCAGTATCAGCAGCAGCAACAACAACAACAACAGCAGCAGCAGCAGCCGCCTCAAGCCCCCCCACAACACCCTCCACATCAACAAACTCTATACAACGTCCCACATCAGGTGCATATGTGGGCTCTCATCCGCACCTCCTCTTTTACTTTGCCTCATAGCTTTTCTGAAGCCTTTGTTTTATCATGAAGGTTGTTGGTATACTTTCTTGTGCGTTCCACGGGTCTTGGGGTCTCTTTAGATACAAGCGCCTGTCAGGTTCATAAATGGATACATCATGACAGATGAACTAAAAGTGCAGCAGTCAGCACAGTGGTTACTCTAAAGAGGACAAGTGCTGCAGTGCCTGTCTGCATTATTTAACTATCAGGACTCACTTCCAGTCTTACTAGACGGGTTGGTTCAAGCATGTATTGATTTTTTTAGTTCATACTTTTCAAATATGTGGTATCAACATTTAATTGTGGTTTTAAAAAAAGCTGCTGGGGTCAGTAAGATTTTTTTTTAAAGGAATGCATAAAAATGTATCAAAAGTGACAGTAAAGGCATTGATAATGTCATCGAAGATTTAAATAAAAGCTGTCCTTTTGAACTTTATTAATCAAAGAAAAAAAATCTATTATGGCTTCCACAAATATATTAAGTGGAGCAACTGATTCTAAACATTAATAATAAGAAGAAATGTTTCTTGAGCTGAAAATCAACACAGTAAAATGATGAGGAATAAATAAATATATTAATATAATTTTTAAAATCGATAACATGTATTTTGAATGGTATAGTGTAGTAATTGGAGCTTATATTTATACTGTTAACATAGAAAATGTCTAGATTTTGGATGTTAACAGTTTTTGCGTTATAGTTAATGTGTAATTCTTTATTTCTCACAGCTTCCACAACCCCAACAAGCCCTGCTATCACAGGTACACTGAGTTTCCAAATTCTGAATATGCATCACATTTTTTTCTCATCTATTTATGTTTAAATGTGTAAAACGAAGCAAAAGATCTCTTAACATTGCCAGATATGAAATGTGTAAATGTTCTACCGGTGGTGCTGTGTGTATTATGCAGCCCCCTGTTGCCTTGCCCACCAGCCTGAGCCTGTCAAACCCCCAGCAGACGGCACAGATAACCGTATCCTACCCGACCCCGCGCTCCAGCCACCAGCAGCAGACCCAACCCCAAAAGCAGCGTGTTTTCACCGGGGTCGTCAGCAAGCTACACGATACTTTCGGCTTTGTTGATGAGGATGTCTTCTTCCAGCTCAGGTGCATTATGTTGTAAATGGGCAATTGTGTTTAAGCTTTCAAGTTCAGGGGTGTATAACTTCTGGGTGTGTGTGTGCCCTTTTTTTGTTTTTGTAGTGCGGTTAAGGGGAAAACACCCCAAGTCGGCGATCGTGTTCTGGTGGAAGCTGTCTACAATCCCAACATGCCTTTCAAGTGGAATGCCCAGCGCATCCAGACGTTACCTCAGCTGCCCAACCAAACGGTTAGCAAACCCACGTGGTCTGAAAGGATCCCTGGCAGATACAGTCTGATATGTCTCTGCCTTCACAGTGTGTCATGATGCTGCTGTTGATTCCTGTGTTCTTAATCTCCATGTAGCACCAGCCGCCTCAGCCCTTACCTCAGGTTTCCCCACAGCTGTCCAGCTTTTACTCTGAAGCAGGAATGCAGCGCTACTCTGACATGCACTCTGCGGTGGATTCAAGACAAAATGTAACCCACACCACTTGACCCCCAAATCCCCATTCTCTCCTCCTCTTCCCCTTTGTCTTCTGCTTGATCCGCTCCTCCACTCTCCTGTTTCACAAACAGGCTTCAGTCACATGTCCTTGGGTTTCTCTCTTTCCACCCAAGACAAGTCTCTGAAGCTTTTTCACCCTTCCCTGTATTACAGCTCACAGCTTCCGTGGTGGATTTGTAATTAAACATATTTTTTTTTGCAATCCATAGATTCCATCTTTAGCTAATCAGCACCTGCTGTGTTATTAATGGACTTTGTCTCAGGGGGGATGCTGTAGTCATATTTGTTTTATTTTAGTCTTATTTTTGTAATTTCCCTAATGAATTATTTGATTAATTTTTAAAGAGTTTTATTTAAAATTTCAGTAGTCCACATGCCAGTGAAGTTTTACCTTTTATAATAATTCTTAATACTAATTACAAATTAATTAATTACAAATTAATTAACCTAATTACAGAATTTAAGGCTAAAAATTAAAGGGGTCATATGATGTGATTTCATGTTTTCCTTTCTCTTTGGAGTGTTAAAAGCTGTGCATACTGAAGATCTGTAAAGTCTCAAAGATTAAAGTCTGAAATCCGAAGAGATATTCTTTATAAAAGTGAACCCTCATACACGCCCTCCTAAAACGCCTCTTTTTTTTTAAAATTTGTATTTATCTGATAATGAATTACCTGTACACAAATGTCACACTCAGCAGGTGCATGATGAAAAAGCAAATGCAAACTGGTGTGTTTTGTTTTATGTAACAAACAGTACTTGTGCGACACTGTCTCCGTTGGAAATGCCCAGAATACATGGCTTCTTGCATTTATTTTCTTGAAAGAAAGTGCCTTTTTGTGCTTTTTTTCCCCAAAGCAAGACTTGAAAATCTATTGTGTCTTTTAACAGGGGCCAAAACCAGCAAATGGTAACAGCAGTGCTTCTGCCTCCTCTGTCTCCAGTTATTTCTAACCATTTATTTTCTTTAGTGCTCCTTGATTACTCATTTAGGCACATTGTCCTCCCATCCTATAAAACAGGTTACCTAAACATTATGTACTGGATTAATGTTATTTATTTAAAGGCTTGCTTTATAGCTCCTAGCACCATAATCATTTTGATGTGTTGAATCAATGTGCAGCAATATGCTTGTGTTTTCTTTTGATAGATGTTGACTTGTTGTCTGAAATACAGCTAGGTGATGTTAATTGAATATATCATTTTTATTGTGTATTTGGTATATTTTCCTATTTAAATATATATATATATATATATATATATATATATATATATATATATATATATATATATATATATATATATATATATATATATATATATTTTTTTTTTTTTTTTTTTTTTTTTTTCAGGATTCTTTGATGAAAAGAAAGTTCAAATAAATTATTTAAAAATTATAAATGTAACATTTGATTAGTTAAATTCAATTATTTGAATTTAAGTGTGTTTGAAGTTGACTACCTTTATGTGGGGGGCGGGGCATAATATGTTGTGATTTTGCACTATAAAATTGGCAGCTGTACATACCAGCAAAGCCAACTGTTTGGTTCTATCTCTTCTTATTCAGAACCAGCCACCAGGCCCAAACATGATGAAACAAGGTCCCACCATGCTGCAGTCTCTCCCCCCGCCCACCACGTTCAGCGTCCAGGCCCAGGGACCTCCTCCGTCTCTTCTGCAGGCCCAGCTCTCTGCTGCCTCTCTGGCCCCACTGCTGCAGAACCCCCCACAGCCCCTGCTTCCCCAGCCTCCCCCTAAAGGTACATCGAACCCTCCTCCTTTCACAGAGTCGCTCTTTTACAGAATCAGATCTGACCTCCCATCTCTCTCTCTCTCGCCATGTGTAGACTCTGTGTTCTCAGGGGGTTTGCTACAGCCCCCGGTGCGGATGATGCCTCAGCCGCAACAGGTGAGGCGCGTGGACCCCTCACCCCGCTTCCCCAGCCGCAGTGACCGACCAGAACTCATCCTGAGGAAAGATGACCGCAGGTCAGCGCTCATGCATACTAATTGAGTAACTGAGTAGAATTGCTTCAGTAGTTTGGTCCCAAAAATGGATATTGTGAATGTTTATTCGCTGTACGTGCTCAAGCTTTGTTTTGCCTGTGTTTATGTAGTCGGGAAAGAGATCGAGAGCGAAGGAGATCAAGAGAACGATCACCCCCACGGAAGCGTTCTAGAGACCGGTCTCCTCGCAGAGAGCGCTCTCCAAGACGGCCACGCAAAGTCGTCCCAAGATATACAGTGCAGTTCTCCAAATTCTCTCTCGATAGGTAAGTTAATAGTCGTACAGGAAGAAGATGTCTTGTTGCAAATAATTAATTTTTTTTCAGTCGATTCACGATGAACCAATTTAAGTATCTCACTATTTTTTTTCTTGTTTGATTTGTGTCACAATAGGAAAGAATATACGAACAACTTCTGTTTCATGAAAAATTTAGGCAACACTGGTTAAGATTTATCAGTTGGTTTTAAATAACCAATAAAATTTGACCTTCACAGAACATAAACTTGCATTACGAGCTCAACAGAATCAAAAAAGCACAGAGATCTTGAAAAGTTTATACAGCGATCTGTCACGCCACATCAAAGAGAGTCAAAACGGCATTTATTGTTTGAATTTCCTGAAAAAAAGGACATAATTTGATCAATGCGTACCGAACCAAAGGTTTTCAGTATGATTGCGTGTACCGTTACACCCCTAAAGACTGTCTGTCTCTGCTCTCAGTAGTTACAACTGTGACGTGATGGAGTTGCGGCGGAGGTATCAGAGCCTCTACATCCCCAGTGACTTCTTTGACGCGGTGTTTACCTGGGTAGACGCCTTTCCCTTAACACGGCCTTTCACTTTTGGAAACTACTGTAACTTCCACATCATGCATAAAGAGGTGGACTCTCTGGTGAAGAACACTGCTGTGCTGGACCCCCATGATGCCAATCACACGTACAGCGCAAAGGTACCACCCTCCCTCCCAGTTATGGTCATCTTTTTTTGTGTGGTGGTTTTTGGCAGTCATACTTAATATTGATGATTGTTCTAGGTAATGCTACTGGCCAATCCTAGTCTAGATGAGCTGTACCATAAGTCCTGTGCTCTGGCAGAAGATCCAGCAGAGCTGAGAGACTCCTTCCAGCACCCTGCCCGCCTCATCAAGGTACAGCTCTCTGAGTGACACCATTAACTGCTTGTTATTCAACCACTAACTTATGTGCTATTTTAGGACAATTGTTTTGCATTAATGCTGTAGTATTTCTCAGGAATGGACAATATTACAATGTCTGGGACTGTAGATATTATTACTGTGGACCTTTTTCAAAGACCGTGATGATGCATTTCCACAGTTAATAACATTCTAAATCTATAGTGTGTATTTTATATATATATATTTATTTATTTTTATTTATTTTTATGTAATGCACATTTATAAGACTATATTTTTGTGGTATATTATCTAGGTACTGGTATTACATTTCAGAAAACAAGTTAACGCTACTGTGTGAGTGTTTTTAACACATCGAGGGAGTGACAGCAGAGGTGACACATTTCTCTTGAACAAAAGAGAAGAGAAACTATGTCTGCAAAAAGGCCTGCTAGTTCATGCGTTTTAAGACATTCTGCATTTTTTGCTAGCAGTAAAGCTTCCTGTCGCGCCAGGAACTGAATAAGAAAGAAATACAAAATTATTTCTCACATCCAGTTTATTCTGACCATGATGAGGCACATGTCAGAAAAATGTTGTCTCAATACCACAATATTTGTAGTTTCATTCCGTTTTCTAATAACACAGCAAAAACTAACTTGCTTTTTTAACACACTCCTAATTTAAAAAACATTTATTATATATTATTATATTATTAACGAAGCTAATAATGATAAATAATAGAACAATGTAATGTAAAATTAAATAATTTTAAACATTCTGGAAGAAATTGAGTTTTTCTTCAGCATTAAAACATGCACTACTGCTCAAAAGTTTGAAGTTGGTCATCTTTGCATTTGTAATTAAAAATACAGTAAAAACTGTAATATTGTGAAATATTAATACAATTTAAAATTACTGTTTTCTATTGTAATATATTTAAACATTTTTTTCCCATGATGACTCCCAAAGCTATTCTGATGTTATGCTCAAGAAACACTTCTTATGATCAATGTATTATAAATGCATTATCAATGAAAGCAGTTGTCCTGCGTAATATTTCTGTGGAAACTGATATTTCTTTTAGGATTACTTGAATCAGAAGTTTGAAAATAACAGCATTTATTTGAAATAAAAATCTTTTGTAAGATTATCTTTAATGCAATTCTTGCTGTAAAGTATTTTATTTTTAGGTAGTTCAGTGTTTACCAAAATTTACCAACTATTTAACATAATTTATCTCTGACTGAAATGTTATTACATATTACATATCATTTATTTGCAAAATGTCAAACGTTTAATGGGATTTAACCTTAAGGACCCTGCTATTGCAATCTGTTAATTAGAATGCACACTGAAACATTTCTTGTTCCCTTGGACACTGAAAGATGTTTGTCCACTCCTGATTATGACGTGGGGAGTTTCTGTCTCTGTCCTTTTCCATTGCTGAATGCTTTTCTGTGTGGAATAAGCTCTTGTGATGTTGTCGCTCCCTGTGTCCGCCTCATACGCCTCTTTCAGAGCGATCGGTGGCTCCCAGCATCTTGTAACTCCTTTGACCTCTGTTTTCAGTTCCTGGTGGGGATGCGGGGCAAGGACGAGGCTATGGCCATCGGGGGTCACTGGTCTCCCTCTTTGGATGGGGCCGACCCGGAAAACGATGCCTCGGTTCTTATAAAGACAGCCATACGTTGTTGTAAGGCTCTGACAGGCATTGATCTGAGTTTATGTACCCAGTGGTAAGTACATCTCCTTTCTCGGTTTGTGCCGATGCATCTCCTTGTAATCTCCATGTGTGCAAAAAAACAAAAAAAGGCAGACAGGCAGAAAAGTCTGTGACCCGCTGCATGGTTTTTTGACACAGCAGAGTATCTCCTGACATGTTCGATGCTTTTGTGTGTATAATTTTGATTTGTCAAGTTTAGTTTTGCAATGATTACGCTACTGTGTGTGGCAGTCCTGCCTCTGTATCTATGTGGTGAATGCATTGATTCTTTTGCTCCGAGAGCAGAGCCAGAGGAGTCGCCGCCATCGTTACTTTCTGTTCTCTCTGACCTTTGCCTTGTGTTAAATATCTTACATATTTAACTTGCTTTCACTGTGTCTGAATCTGTCCCTCTCTCACACCCCGGGGGCTCGTAAGCTATCTTTCGAGAGCGATGGGTTCAGATTGACGGGGTGCAGGGGGGCGGGGTCTTCGTCGTTTTTGATATTGTCTGTCGACCTCCCTGATGCGTGGCTGCCGTTCATCCTGAGAAACCCCCCATGGAGTTCTGCAGACTGTATTTTCTCATACGTGTCTCATTCGGGGGGTCGAAGGGGTCAGAGCTTTTTGTGTGTGTGTATGTGTGTGTGTGTGTTGGGGGAATTGGGTGATGTCTCACAGAATGTTTCTTTCCAACGCGCTTCTTCCTTTGCGACAGGTATCGTTTTGCAGAGATACGCTATCACCGCCCTGAGGAGACTCACAAAGGGCGGACAGTCCCCGCACATGTGGAGACAGTGGTTTTATTTCTCCCGGATGTTTGGCATTGTCTTCCTACCCGCTCAGAGTGGGAGGGCCTGTCCCGTGGACTCAAGGAGCAGCTGGCAGAGAAACTCGTGGCTGAACGGAAGGAGGCTGATGGAGAACAGGCACTGAACGCTAATCTCTCTCTTCTCATTTCCGCTTCTCACAGGCACAGGAATAGACAAACAAAACACTCAAAACACAGAAAGAAACAGACAAGTATCACAGGCATCATACAGAACCCACTTTTACCATCCCTTGCTCTCATCCCTGTCTCATCCCTGACCCTCCACCCCATTTCCTCCTGCTGTCCCTCTGTCACGCAGTCTCACACACAGCCGGAAGAGATTAGGTCCTACTTTATGACACCTGTCAACTGGTAAAACAGCTTCCAGCTCTGTCAAATGCACGATTGACAGCCCTGATTAGTAACTCTTAATTTCCTGTTTAATTTCAACCAATCCTATCTGAAAATTGAACCAATGAGATCAATTGGGAAATGAATGCTGGAATCTGGAGAGCCAGTTGCGTTTATGATGTTTGTGTGTTTTGTTTTCCTGTTCAATATCTGCCGAACTCTCTCGGAGTTCTGTCTCTTGTGTGTCTCTTTTTTTATTTTTTATTTACACCGTTCTCTGATTGGACTGTGTCTAGACCCTTTGTGGATGTGATTTTTCCAGGGAGGTTGTTTATCCGAGGACAGTTCTGGCTAGGTGTTTAAGAAAACAAGCTAAAGAGAGTGTACATGTGGGCCAAAAAAAGGCAGCAGTAAATGTAGATGTGAGGTTTGGAGACCTTCTCTGAGTGCATCTGTCCCATGTCCATCTCTTGAACCCACTGTCATTGATTATCTTTTTGTATTCCACAGAACTGGCATTTATTGGCTGATGAGTGGGATATGGATCTGTTTCTGAAAGCTAGAGAGCTTCCGTGTATCCTAGCAGTGGATATTTATTTTTTTACCCAATCAAGAGCTCAGTAGGAGGAGACAATGAGAGACAGTTGTGACCTTGCTTCTTGCACGGATCAGCTTTTGTTTCAAAAACTTCTTGGAGTCTGAGAGTGGTGTGTTAACATGCCGTTGTCTTTTCTCTCTTCCTCTCTTTCACATAACGTGCACAGGAGGAGGAGGATAAGGATGAAGATGATTCAAAGGAAGTCACTACCCCAACTCACTGGGCCAAGCTTGATCCGAAATCCATGAAGGTGAGATTCCCACAAGCAGGTTTTCTGCTACAGACTGAACTTTCATTATTTTACATCAATATTCTCTGTATTCTGTTTCATGGGGTCTTTATACCCTTTATAGACCCAATGAAATGCTTTTTAGTATGCTGAGGTATAGAAAGACTTAATAACCAATAACCAATAGTTTTTAGTTTAGCCACACCCTTTTTTTTTTATAGACACTGATTTTGTCGTTTGTTAACAATAGTTAATGTATGAAATAACAATGAGCAATACATTTGTTATTGTATTTGTTAATCTTTGTTAATGTTAGTTAATGAAAATAGTTACAGACTTTACATTATTAAACTAATTAAACTAAATGCTGCTCTTTTGAACTCGGCAAAGGATCCTGAAAAAAAAAACATCACAGTTTACACAAAAATAGTTTTTGACATCGACGATAATAAGCAATGTGTCTTGCATTAAATGAGCATATTTGCAGGATTCCTGAAGGATCATGTGACGCTATAAACTGTCATTTTAAATGTTAATAATATTTCACAATATTAACGTTTGTTTTTTGTTTTTTCTAAATGCAGCATAACTTTTTTTTTTTTTAAAGCTAAAACAAAAAAACTGAAGGGTATTGTATTTGATATAAAGTATCAATTTGATGGTTCATTGTTACAAGAATGGAGAATCATTAAAAATGGCACATTTTGTAAATTTTCTTTTCTTTAAATTATTTGTGCGCTTGTGTTGAGAAAACCTTGCTTGCAGACCAGCGTTTACATCATCAATCCGTCCATTAATAGTAGACATTTGTGCACTATTATGTATAATCATAGTTTCAAAATCTAGTGTAGAACTGGAAAAGTGCCCCAGTAATCTGTATATAAAAAAACCCCCACTTTAATCAACTGGAAAAGCCATAGAAATCAGTTGGAGAACAGCACAGCAAGACATAAATCTGGCTTCATGAGGTGTTTAAAGGGCTGATAAAATGAATTTGCACACAGGTCAATGACTTGCGTAAGGAGTTGGAGAGCCGTACACTGAGCTCTAAAGGGCTGAAGTCTCAGCTGATCGCTCGCCTCACCAAACAGCTGAAGGTGGAGGAGCAGGTGGAGGAGTCAAAGGAGCCGGAGAAGCCCGAACCTCCGAGTGTGGAGGAAGATGAGTCCTGCAGACCGGAGGATGACCGAGAGGTGAGAGAAGACCAGACGATCCGGCTTTTATATAGAGCCTGTCTCATCAATCGCATGCAAACGTGAAAAAATGTTTCCCTCCAGGAAGAGGAGCGAAAGCGACAGGAGGAGCAGGAACGTCAGCGCAGAGAGAGACGTTATGTTCTGCCAGATGAGCCCACCATTATCGTCCACCCCAACTGGGCTGCCAAGAACGGCAAATTCGACTGCAGCATCATGTCCTTGAGTGTGCTGCTGGACTACAGACTCGAGGATAATAAAGAGCACTCGTTTGAGGTGAGGATCACTGCAGAGAGGGGAAACAACAAGGTTTTACTACAAAGTTTTAACTACAAAGTTTTAGGACATTTTTGCCTGACTTCACCTCATATAATTACACTATTCTGCTTTCAGATACACTTTTGAAACTAGTTCTCTTTGGCAGTGAGAGGAGGGACTTAACATTTGAAAAATAATCATACTCAATTAAAACTAAAACCATAAACATTTTGGTTGCTTGAAATAAAATATTAAAGAAAACCAGTTGCCATGTCAGCATTTCTTATTTGCATTAAGTTTAACTTCATATACTAAAATAACTTAGATAATAAAATTTAACTTAAAATGTAAAATATATAAGGTATAGCATAATTAATAGAAGCTCTAGCAGTTTTCTAGTGATGCTAAATAACACTGGTCTTTTGGCATCTGTTTCAGGTGTCTTTGTTTGCTGAATTATTCAATGAGATGCTTCAGCGAGACTTTGGCTACAGGATCTACAAAGCATTCACTTGTCTTCCGAGCAAGGACGAGAGGAAAGACAAAAAAGAGAAAACTAAAAAAGAGGCAGACCGGAGGGACGTGAAGAAGGAGAGGGATGAAGAAAACGGAGAGCCGACCACAAAGAGAATGAGAGAGGAGGATGAGAAGAGGAAGGTGGGCAAGATACTAAAAAAGAGTTCCTACGACCATGAAAAACATGGAAATATCAGGACATTTTAATGCTGTGTCCTAAAAGAGTCATGGAAATTATGAAAAGGTTTCCATAGCAAATATTGATTAGTGATTGTGGTTTCACGCTTAATTTTATTTTTCACGAAAATGTTTATTTGGCATCATGATCAAGCAGAAAAGTCATGGGAGGCAGATTCACACTGATGGGTCAGAAAGCATGGAGAATGTGTTAGGATAGATTTTTTGATTTAGATTTTTTGATTTAGAAATGCTTAAAGGGTTAGTTCAGCCAAATATGAAAATTATGTCATTAATAACTCACCCTCGTGTCTTTCCAAACCCGTGAGACCTACGTTTATCTTCGGAACACAGTTTAAGATATTTTAGATTTAGTCCAAGAGCTCTCAGTCCCTCCATTGAAGCTGTGTGTACGGTATACTGTCCATGTCCGGAAAGGTAATAAAAACATCTTCAAAGTAGTCCATGTGACATCAGAGGGTCCGTTAGTATTTTTTGAAGCATCGAAAATACATTTTGGTCCAAAAATAACAAAAATTATGACTTTATTCAGCTGTGAATATTTATTATAATATTTATTATTAATAAATATATATATTTATCAAACTGTGTTCTGAAGATGAACGGAGGTCTCACAGGTTTGGAATGACATGAGGGTGAGTCATTAATGACATCATTTTCATTTTTGGCTGAACTAACCCTTTAAGCTTTGTGCTTTGTTCAAATGAAGCATCTTTTAAAGCTTTTTAAATATATATGGCCATTTTAATATCTTGTGGGTAAAGGATGAGGAGAAGGAGAGAGGTATTAAAAGAGAAGAATCCAAAGATGACGATGATAATGAAGACGGCAGCAGCAACAACAACGCTGATGAATACGACCCATTGGAGGCAGAGGACGCAGACGACTACGATGATGATGGTAGGGGCCACACTGTTTGCACCTGGATCCTCAAACACACTTTTGATCAGTTTTTGATCCAGAAACTGATTCTTTGTGCTCCTCAGACAAAGATGATGAAGACTCTAATGGCAGGGACCGAAGAGACGACCGGCGAGATGAACGGAAATCCAAAGAGAGGTCATCTAAAGATAAAGTGAGTCAGCCACACAAAATCTTTCTTCTACTGAGAGGAGTGGAGTGCTTTATTATTTCAATCTGTCTGTAGGATGAGAAGAAAAAACAGATGGTGACGTTTAACAAGGATCTGCTGATGGCCTTTGTGTACTTCGACCAGAGTCACAGCGGCTACCTACTGGAGAAGGACTTGGAGGAGATCATGTACACGCTGGGCTTGCATCTCTCCAGAGCTCAGGTGCTGCTTCTGTCCAGTGAACACTGCTTCTGTATTATATTGAAGAAGAGCAATAATACAAACAATATCATAAATGTATTCTAGTAACTGTAATAATTATATATTTTAATATTAATACTTTATTATCTGATTTAATGTTAATATTAGTTCATAACAATACTTTTAAAATGGTACGAAGTGTTGTAATTATGTAAGATATATGAAAAATAATGTGTTTTTGAAGAACCTAGTACGAGAAACTTTTAGTTGCATCAAGCTTGAATTTCTTAGTTGCAAGCTATATTGCATATTTATAACAGACTAACGTATCTTGTTTGTTTGTTTTTCAGGTGAAGAAATTGTTAAACAAACCACTGGTTCGAGAGTCTTGCCATTATCGAAAGTTAACGGACAGACCTAAGGACGAGCCGAGCCCCACACTGACCTCCGATGCTCTGACAGACAACCTTTTAGGTGTGCAAAGACAATGATGGCTGGAACTGAGACCTTTATTTGTAACACTAGAGTACACATCCATGATGCTGCAGTAGACTGAATCCCTCTCTGTGCTCTGACAGGTAACCAGAGCTTGCTGCCCAGTCTAAAGGTCAAGCGGGAATCAGAGGACAGCAGCGAGTCGTCTAGCCTGATCGTCTACAAGGGATCGATGGTGGATGTGGGAAGCATGATGCAGAAGCTGGAGAAGAGTGAGAAAACCCGCGAGGAAATTGAGCAGAAGCTCATGCAGCAGGACATCAAAATGGGTAACAACCTCATCTGTCCTGTTTTCATTGTGTATTGAAACAAGCATGTCAGCAATGTCGAAATTCATCAGTGGAGCCATTTACATTTTCCTTTCCTCCAGATGTTTTCTTTCTTTCCTTTTGAAAATGATACCGTATGCTATGAACTGATAACGAACAAATTTTTCTACTCTCAAAACATTTGCATGGGCTAATCAGATCTTTTGGTTTTGTAGAGGAGGA